>NW_020664463.1:2256153-2270565 GCF_002925995.2 Terrapene triunguis | reverse complement strand
GGGGTGTCGATTTAAGATACGCAAATTCAGCTACGCGAATAGCGTAGCTGAATTCGACGTATCGCAGCCGACTTACCCCGCTGTAGGGACGGCAGCAAAATCGACCTCTGCGGCTTCCCGTCGACGGCGCTTACTCCCACCTTCGCTGGTGGCGTAAGAGCATCGATTCGGGGATCGATTGTCGCGTCCCATTGGGACGCGATAAATCAATCCCGGAGAGGTCGATTTCTACCCGCCGATTCAGGCGGGTAGTGTAGACCTAGCCTTAGAATTCTGAACAACAATGCACAAGAACCCCAAAACAGAGAGAAATCAAGCTGCTTCCTAAGGCATATTGGCAAAATTCACCCCCACCTTGCTTTAAATAGGCTCTTGCTTTGCTACAGAGCCCCCTAGCTTGCAAGCAGAACCAGAAAACCCCACCCCCCACTCTTAGATGATAGCTAGCTTACAGTTCCAGTACCGTCCCTAAAACCCACCATTAGGAGCTCCAACCTCCCTTTTCCCAGCTTTCTTAGGGGATGCCTTCTTCTTAATCCACTTCCAACTCCTGTTTGTCAGGCAACCATAATGCCTCTGTAATGAGTACCTGCATTGGACACCTGCCACACTTGCTACCTACTAAGTTGCCACATCTTGACCTAACCCCCTCACCTACCCCACCAGGGCCCTGACCTGCTGTAGGGAAGGCAAAGATACCCACCCCCATCTCAGCTGTGGGAGTCAAGGAAAAATTCCTTCCCAGCCCCAGAAGAAAAAAGACAAGTACTGCAGTGTCCACAGCTGATGATAAAACAATCAGTCCTACTCTGATTCCAACGGTGGGAGGGTGTGTGCTCCATGAGTGACAGATGAGAGAGAAGGAGAGTTCCTTCCAGAATGTGGGGAATATAAATACCTCCCCTCCCCTTCCCCGGTGTACACAGATTTACTCTCCATCTTAACCAAAATGCAGTAGGGACCCTTAAAGGAGCCCCAACCCCTTTTCTTCCTGCCTCCCAGACAAAGACCCCCTCTCCTTCAGTTGCAATGAGTGCATTTGTGCCAGACTGAACCAGGTGTGCTATGGTTTAGGGAATCACCTAGGTAGGGGCCAAACAGTGGTTTATTAAGTCCATTTCAATTGGGGCTTCCCTTTTGGGCTTCATTCATGGTTAAAGAGGTAATAAAAGCTGTTAATGTGTCATTTTGCCTGATCAGTCCAGGAGCAACTTTATGGGTGTGATCCCATGGGTACTCCATCTTCTCTATATTTTAGAAAACTAAAAGATGCAGGCATCATGCACCTTCCTTGACACTGATATCGGTGGCGCATTCCCAGTGATCCACTGACACTTGCATGACATAGAAAAGGAGCCCTTTCTGTTGATGTACTCTGTGGCAAGGTGGTCTGGTGCCAAAATAGGGATATGCGTGCCATCTATCACCCTACCGCAGTTCGGGAACCCCACTGTTGCAAATCCATCCGCTATATTCTGCCCACTACTAAGAGTCACAGTCCTGTGTAGTAGGAGATGTTTTATGGCCCTGAGAACAGGTGTATCAATAGCTCCCACTATGGATTTTTAAACTCCAAAATGATTTCCCACTGACCCATAACAATCCACAGTACAATCGCCATTTGCTTCTCCACTGTTAGTGCAGCTCTCATTCTGTTGACCCTGTGCTGGAAGGTGGGCTGAACTTGGCACACGTATCCAGGAATGTGGCCTTTCGCAGCCAAACGTTCTGACGTTGCTGCTTATAGTCCCAAATCAGCATTACGATGTGATCCCACCAGTGAGTGCTTGTTTCTGAGGCCCAGAAGCAGCATTCCATGGTCTTCAGCTTCTCCGTGAATGCCACCAACAACCTTGAATTGTTTTTCACTCGTCTCTCAGCAATCTGTTCTCAACAGTAGTATCATACTCCCCACTGTCGTGTTTCTTCCTGCAGGTCTGCAAATACAGGAAGCTCATGCATGCTTGCAATGGTCATGACAACAGTGCAGAGCAGTGCAGGCTCCATGCTTCTCTCAGGGATACTGGACAACAAAAAGTACTGGGTGGGTTTGTGGGATTTTTTTAGAAAGGTGCGAAAATTGTGGGATATGGATGGCATTAGGGGATGAAGAAAGTTGCATGCTGTGGAACTTGATCCCTAGCTCCACAACACATTGCAAAAACTTCCCAGAAGGCATTGTGCCAGACAGCAGTGTGTGGCACACTGGGATAACTACCTGTAGTGCACTTTGCATTGACATAAGCACCCCTGGCACAGCGCCGATGCAAGTAGCCAACTATGCACACGCACAAGTGATATACTGATGTCGTCCAAAGTTTGCAGAGTAGACATGGCCCTAGAGACTTATGAAAAAAGGGTGGCACAGTGAAATATATAAAACCAAAATGGCCTACACAGGTGAAATATAACTACTTCATAGGAGACTCTCCCAGGCATGAGATTAGTCTGAGATTTCAATCTTGTAGTTAAATAGTAATCTATCAAAAAGATGGTGAAAATAGCTCCTTTCTGAGAAGTTCTAGCATCAGTCTTAGCTCTCTAGAAAAAAAAGTCAGCCTCTTCATTTTCAACCCCCCTAATTTAGAAATCTTAACTAAGATAAGAGTTTCCCAAAACAAGCTTTAAAATCTAAGCATCTCTTTTGCGATTACTAATTTAAATATTGTGTGGATGCTGCAGACAGTTATTTTTCTCTGAGAAATTGCTGCGCATGTCATTACTTACAGTGCATTAATACTCACTGTTCTTCATAGCCATAGCTTGATCATCTTATGCAAAACTGTAAATATTTTGAATCAATGTGAAATTAATTCACCTGAAATGAGGCAAATTGATCTCTTTACTACTTTTCCTGTATGTCTGTGAGTGTGTTTGTGTATATACAAATATAGCTCACCCACCCACCCACCCCTCATACAGTCACACACAAATAATTTAGGGATAAGGTTGGCAAATTTTTTTTCCAACACGAACAGTGCTTGTTAGAATTTCAGCTGGTGCAAACTGACCTAGATCCATAGAAGGGAGGGGGCTACACCAAATTACAGCAGCAGAGAATTTGTCCTCGGAAAATCTAAAAAATATGAACATCCAGACCAACCTCTCTTCACATCCCACCACCCAAACACACTCACACTCATACCTCTCTATAACAAATACTCTCCCACTTTTAACGTACTACCCCACCCACAATGCACACACTCAACTCCTTCAAATCTTATTCAGACACAACCTTAACACCAACCTGTGACAGTAATATGGGTTACCAGACACCATTAAAAACTAGAAACCATAGCCATAAAATTAAAGGTGGAAAAGACTGAAAAGAACTACAGTAGTACTTGAAGTAAAGCACACACCTAATTGCTTTTCTATATAAAACACTTTGCAGTACAGAACCATAAAGCTTTGTTTATGCCAGCCTTATTTCTCTAAAATGTCTCACTATTTGTTTTAACAACGGTAATGACAGTGAACCCAAGCCACTGATACACACTAGTGTTTTAAACATATTGTTGAGCAGACTTTCTCTGAACGAGCTTAGACAACATGATGCTACCTGGATCCCTGTCTCCCAAGTGTGACCACCATTGGAGATGAACTGGTGGTAGCAAGGTGGGAAGTTTTGGGCAGAAGAAAAGAAAACAGACAAGTGGACATACTGTCACTAACATAAATAGTAAACACATATTTCAATGCAAACTTTACTCCTGAACATGTTAACTGAACCATTTCCCAGGTAAATTGAATTCAATCATGGGCCCCCGGCTAGCAGTATATACCATGCATTGCACCTAATATAGTGAGTCCTCGAAATGCCACAGATAAATGGGGTAGAGCAACAAATATTGTACATATAGTAAAATTCTAGGAAAATTTCCAGTTAAATGGCTTTCCCACCGGAAACAATAGCTTCTATCCCAGCCAGAATATCCTAAATAGTTCAAATAGACACACAAAACATATGGCTGAATCCCTGTAGATGTGCATGAAGTTTATAATCTTTATTTTTTATTCCAAACACATTAATGTTTCTTACTTGAAAATTACCCTGGTAAACTGTGAAATTTGCTTAAGCTATTAAGAGTAAATCTGTCACACTGACAATTTCAAGCAGTGTCCTTATTGCTGAAAGGGCATATACTGTATGTTGCAGATTTAATGGCTATTGCTTTTTTGCCCTGATGTGTACAGGTCCTTTTACCTTCACATTTATTAATTTCCTGATAAGCAATCAATGTGCAAAAAATAGAAAATCCAAATGGCTAAGGAGGCTGGTTCTTCACTGATCTTAGCATAACAAAAAGGGTTTATTTTCATGCATAGAATCAGATCTACATTTAGAGGATACTGTCTCCAATCTGCTTCTTTAAAGGTGGAAGAGACCACCAGTGAAAAAACAAGCCTGACAGCATATCATTCTGCTAAATTTCTTAAGGGTGAAGTTCACCTCCAGTGTGGAAGACCCACACTCTACTTAAATCTTTGGCACAGGCTCACTTGTGGCATTGGGACTTGCATGGGTCCTCTGCACTGCAGATGAATTTCACTCTCAATCCCCAGACCTGCACTCTTAACCCCCACCCTGCAAATGCTTATGCACATGCTGAACTTTAACCACTGACGTCTGCAGGACTACACATGTACTAAAAGTTAAGCATAGGTGTGTTCGTAGGATTAGAGCCTTACCTGTGTGGGTTTACCCTGGTACTTACGTAGAGCCCTACTGACTTCAATTGAACACCGATGGTTAGTAGAGTCCACAGTTGTTGGACATGATCAAGGCCTAAATTAGTAGAGATGTGAAATACATTTTTCTCATAATGGAAGAAAAAGAAACTCCACATAAATACACTTTGGGGCTGCAGAATTATCTTGTCACAAAGCAAGAAGGTGCAATCCTGCAATCCCTTCTTACACAGAACTGTTAAGACTGAACATAGAATACCGCATGCCATCAAGTACTGATTGATTATCATAAAGGTGTGACACATAGGAGTGCCAGTGAGTGGCTGAACTGTATTTCCTGTCCCCAGTCATCCAACCAAGGACAGGGATACAAAGGTTAATTCCCCGGTCACATGTCAGTGGTCAGTATCTAGCGGTCACTCTTACATTAACAAATTGTATGGATTGCAGAGAAGTGCAAGAAATGATTAAGCTGATGGAAGTATTGACTAATAAAGGAAGATTAACAGGCTGATCCTGCATGCATTCCATGCCAAGAATTCCTATTGAAATTAATGGGAGTTCTAAACATGAATACTAGCAGAATTGATCCTTTAAGGAACTAAATATGTATGGGTTGGCTAAGCAGCAACTGAACAGGGGTATGAACTTTGTTTATGGGGATTCAGAGGCCATAAACCCTACTGGGGAGATTAAAAGTTTAGGGTGGTCCCAGGATATATAAGTAATGAAACGGAGCTCCATATAAGTTAGGCTGAAGACCAAAAATAAATTAACAACAGTGAAGTCTACTACAGTTTTCAGAAAGGAAAGTGGTGGAAGTGCCCATTAACTGAGTTACTTAAAACTACACTGAACAAAGCACTTGTGAATGTACAGCCAGGAACAATCCTGCACTGGCTGAGAGAGAGCTAGACAACTGTTGAGCCAATAGACCTTTTCAATATTTCTCTGATTCCTCTCATTCTAAGTCTCACGTTACATGGGTGGAGAGGAAAGGGTCATTGCCGCAGCAGAAAATTAACATACACAGCAAAATGTAGATGGTATTGTACATATTGTATACAGCCTAATTTCACAGGGGAAAAAATGTAATAGGCAGAGCTGTGAATGGCCTTTTAATTTTCTCTGTCATGGCAGAGATTATGAGTTTGTGTTTGAATAAATGTTCTGTATTTTCTATAAAAATAACAAATATAAGGCCTGATCCCAGTACATTCAGAAGTGATACCTTCCATTTTATCTACATGCAGAAACATCACTTTCCCAAAAGGCATGCTTCGAAGATGCTCCTTGTGAGTTCCTAAAGATGACTTTTATGGAATGGAACGAGTTCAAAAGATAATGCTGAGGGGTGATAGCATTAATAAATTAAGAGAGAAAGAGAACCCAAACATGAGACTAAGGGACATTATAAAGGAAACTTGATCACAAGGAGTTGAAAGCCAGTTAGAGACAGGCAGCTGATAGAGAGAGAGCTGCAGCCAGACTGCAGTGTTGGCTATATGTTATCCTCTGCCCACTGTTTTGTCTTGTAGAGACAGACAGCCTGTGTTACTGGTTTGGCTGGCTGTTAGGGCCATTGATAACCATTTGAAACCTTGGAGCTAAGTCGAGTCAAGTGCTCTCAGAGCAACTCATAGTGGGATGGAGTCAGGTTGTCTGTCCATTATAATCCACAATGTGAGCACCTAAGGTTTAATCTGAAAAAGGGACTTATGACTGCAAGTATATCACTATATTGGCGTATCATATTGACTTTCTGATAATGTTCTAAAGCCAGTCGGGTAAGAAAAAGAAAGTGCCATTGGGTACAAATTGTGGCATCAATTCTCTGCCAGACTGATCAATTGAATTTATATATTACCTCCAGCTACATACTTAAAATCTATAGTTTCACTCCCCACAGTGCACAACTCTCAGTTTAAGTAATTGCAAATACAAATGAATTTTGAAAGGATTTAGCAGGCTTTAAATTAAAAATGTGTGAACACTGTTGTTTTAAGCACTCTAAATTATTTACTAATTTAACTCCACAGATTCACTCTTTTTTTCTTATCTCTGAAGTCTCCAGGTTTAACCTGTCCCCCATATACCTAGGTCAAACAATGCAGGATTGTTTTAGCCAATTAAAAAAAAATCTTAAAATTAATTCTACCAGATCACTAGAAAAATATCAGAAGTACCGTGATCGTTAAAACCCTGCATTATGAAATATGTATTGTACACTCAAGGAGTCCTGACTCCTAACTATTGTTATACTGGGGGTAGGGGTCACAGTTCAGCCAGAGACTTAAGCAAGTACCTATTTAAATGCTTTGCTGAATAGGAATGAGATTACTCACATGCTTAAGATTAAGCACAGGTCTGAGTGCTTTGCTGAATGTGGGCATTGTTGACGGATAAAGAGAAGAGAAAAAATATGCTTAATTCATTGCTCCAAACTGACTCTTGTTACAACATACACTCCCCACCCTCATTTGAGATTCTGATTTACCTTAATCAAACATTTCAGCCTCTTTTTTTTAATCACATCTTTTGGATTAATCTATGAAAATCTTGAGTGATAATATAAACATCACATCAAAGTAATAAATTAGGTACCGTGCACTAGCGATTATATTGCAAGCATCATCTTGTATTTTCCATGTTTTCTGATTTCACTTTATTAATTCTAAAAATGACTCAGAGGCCTCCTCAGACCTTTATAATGTAATGGCCAGATTCTGACACGTTTACTTTCACTGAATAGCACCTTGATCGTCCAGAAGTAAGGCCAGTGACTTCAGTGGGACTAGTTGTTCAGTAAGATGTTACTTAGTGTGAATACAGGTACCCGACTCTGGCCCAAAACGATTTATAGCTCCCTCATTGGACAATGTCTATGTACAAAGTGCAGAATTTGTTAGGAGTAATCTGAAAAAATAATTACTTGTGAATGACCTACAGACCTTGGGGCCTCATTAATAGGCGCAACTCGTATGCTACACTGGAAGGTGCCTTAAAATTCCACCTGTCCTGCAGAGGCACAGTACAAGTAACTGTATGTGGATGCATGTACCCATTACATGCATCCGACGAAGTGGGCATTCACCCACAAAAGCTTATGCTCCAATACATCTGTTAGTCTTAAAGGTGCCACAGGACTCTCTGTTGCTGTATGCGGTTTGTCATCATTCTTGTTTTTAATCCAAAAAAATCAATTTGTTGGGGGGGGGGAGGGGCAGACAGCGAGAGAGAGAAAGAGATGATAATGTATAAGAATTACAGAACAATACATAAAAACATAATGTTAGAAAATGTGCAAATAGAGGAAAGCATATTATCTGTTTTGAAGGAAGTAATTTTCTGTTACCATTACCAGGCTAAATATACATTGTGCAATAAATGTTTATACCAAATAACTATCACTTTTTTTTTTTTTTTTTTTTTTTTTTTTTGTCGAGGCACTGATCATGCTACTGGGACAATTGGGCCCTGGTGGTATTTGGGGATAATTTAAGATTACTTTGTGATCCTATAGTCTTTATTCAGGCATATCTCCCATTCAAATAAAAAGAATCTTGTGTTTAACCTGTCAAAATGACCATTTTATTGTAAACAACGGTCCTGTCTCATAATTTCTGTTCATCATAGCATTTGCCTTATAGCCTGCAGTAGAGAGGATTTCCATGTATGTCCAGTGTCTATACCTAATAATTGGGACTATATATACAGCATTGCTGAAAACTAACTAGTGCCAGCAGAGCCTGCCTATAAATTAGAAGAATTCTTAAATCTCCAGATCTATAAATACCCCAAAAGCAATATGATTCTGGAGCACATTTTCTGATTGGGACTTCAATGGGACCTAAATTGGGCCTTATAACATTAAATGGACACTGTCAAGTAGATGAAGCCACATATTTAGGGTACAATCTTCACTCACATGAGTAATCCTACCACTAATGAGTGGCCCCCTTGAACTCAACAGGATTTTTACATCATTAAGGGTTGCAGGTTCAAACCCTTAGATAGGTATCTTTAAATAGGAATCAACATACTTAATATTTATAGACATGTTTTCATGAATATTTAACTTAAATGACAACTGAGGGAGATAAGTTTCAAGGAGACTATTGAGGCCGCAAAATGCAGGATCAGGTCCCATAAACAATTTTTTAAAAAGAATTCTTAGTTTTAATAATAAAAAGGTGCTATTAACACCCAAGAAGAATTTATTAAAAATATTATTTTTAATTTGTCCAATGTTTCATCCCTGAGTTGCAATTATATGATTCTTTCTCCATTTTCCAAACACCAAACCTATTTATTCACATGATAATCTATGCACAAATATAACAGAATTTAAAAGTGACACTTATAGTAATGATTCCATAAAAAGATACACCTACCGTCACAGGGACAAGGTGTTAAAGCCTCTTAAATTCTCCCCTCCTTCAACAAGGAGCCTGTCAGAATTCCTAATTTAGATATAAAATAATGTATCTTTGTTTTCCTTTAAAAAAGGATAATTTGTTCAGTGAAAATCTTCAGGAAGCGGCCTAACCTATCTGGTATTAAAGACTTGTTTGACAAAACAAATTCACAGTAAACACCCAGAAAACAGGAACATTGCCAGTTAGAATGATAAAAAATCATGTCGAAGAGATAAATGGATCATTAAAGGGAAGGCACTTGAATTTTCATTACAGATTGCTACACAATCACTAAAGGTTTTTGAACTTGTCTAGCTTGTTGATTTTGTGTGCTCCTCCTACCTCTAACCATTATGCCTAATATCCATATTTTCGCATACCTTTTTGAAACCTATATATTTCATCCTCTGAAAGTATCATTAAAAGCTCTTTGTAACCATCAGAATTCATGAATTTTGATATGCATTGGCTTACACGGTATAAGAAACTGTTTAGCGAGTAATAATGTGAACATCATACCTAATGTTTCAGAAACTGCAAGACCTAAGTGATGGCATTTTGGTGAACATATGGATTTTAACTAGCGCTTGGCAGCATTGACCCTCGTTTAGTTCAGTTTGGTGAGACACTAGAAAACCAATTCACTAGGACAACAGAAATAATAGGGATTTGGGGGGGGTGAGGAGGGACTATCTAGAGAACAGTAACATATACAGCAGTTCTAGCATAGGACTGGAGTCAGGAGAGCTGAGTTTTAGCCCGTTCTGCCCCAGACTAGCTGTGTATGAATACGAGACAGACTTTTTAGGTCTCAGTTCTTCCAAATGTAAAATGTGAATAATATAATTCTTACCATGCAGCACCTATTTTACTTGGGTGCTTTTGAAGGCTTAGACTGTAACTGCTAGGGACTGATTCTCAACTACGCTAAGGTCTCTTTACATTGCCTGAGTGACAGAACTGAAACCCAGGCCTCAAATATTTGTGAAGTATTCTGAGAGTCTCAACCACAGCTATTATGTAAAAGTGCAGGATTAATGTTATTTAGTACTGAAGTCAAAGTTGCAGCTCAGACTAGGCAAATATTCCTTATAGCCCACCAGCACAGCACTTACTGTACAAACCCTATATTTGGTTTTCTTGTTTATTTGTTTCCCCCCTCCATATATAACAGAGACTAAAATTTGCACTCAGTTACAACTTCAACTCTGATCTACACCCAATGTGCCCCTCATTGAATTCAATGGAGTTGACTAAGTGTAGATCAGGAAATACGTTGGGATTGCACCAAATGTAAGTCAGGGAAGAATTTGGCCCAGCAGGATAGAACAGATATAGTTGAGGGAATATTTTGGCCCCAGATTGATATTCTTCTATAACTACATTGAAAACACTAGCCTAAATTATCAGTACTGTTGTTTAGTTATTAGTGTAAATTGGTGGACTGTCTCCTTAGCCCTGGAAAGGATCAGTGCCACTCCCAAGTCTGTTTCAGGCCCTTGCCTCGGGATACAGTTTATTATTTAAACACAAGATCTTTTGAAATAACGGGAAACAAAGCACTTCCCCTAACCAAAGCAGGCTGCAGTCTCTAGAGTCTTTCCCCTGGTCCGGCTTAACTCTGGAAAGAGGACAGGCCTTTACTGAGTAATGCGACAGGGAGGTAGCCCTTAACCCTTTCCTGTCTGTTTCACCCTGTCACCATTAGTTGTGTCACAGATAGAAGGAAAAAATGGCTTATCACAAAAACTGGAAAATATAATTCTGCCTATGGGCAGGGCCGGCTCCAGGCACCAGCTTACCAAGCAGGTGCTTGGGGCGGCCACTTCGGAGAGGGGCAGCACGTCCAGCTGTTCGGCAGCAATTTGGCGGACGGTCCCTCACTCCTGCTCGGAGCGAAGGACCTCCCACCGAATTGCCGACGCAGATTGCGATCGCAGCTTTTTTTGTTTGTTTGTTTGGCTGCTTGGGGTGGCCAAAACCCTGGAGCCGGCCCTGCCTATGGGCCTTCTTCATATAGAGCTGTGTTGGGTGGAAGATCTCCAACAGAAAAGTTAGAAGTGTCATCAAGTCTGGCATGAAATCACTACTTACTTGTTTTCTTTTCTTTTTCCCCCAGACAGGGGTTGGGAAATCTTATAAAACTGGTAGCATTGGCACAAGTTTTCCCAAACCAGGAATATCACATCTAACACTAACTGATCTTCAAGTAAATAAAAATAAAAAATCTAGCAATAAACTCAGAAGCATTTGCAAAATTTGAACTATTAGCAGACATAAAAACTGCCAATGTAAAAGATTTAGATGTTTATCACCACACAATTTGACATTCCCCAGTAAATTGCCAACTGGACCTTTAGCCAAGACTGACTTTAGGGCTCACTCCTGCTCACTTCAGGCAAACACCTATCAACAGATTAGGCCTGTAAGGGTACGTCTCCCCGGCAATGGGTCTGTGGGATCCAGGCTTGTGGACTCAGTATTGCCAAGCCCGTGTACAGACTGAATTTTACACCTGGCTTTACAACTGTTGGATCTCACAGCTGTGGTAATGCAGCCATACTGCACTAAGCAGCCCTTCTGACTTGGGTCTGAACTGTGTCCACACTGCAAAGTGACAAGACTTGGACACATGTGTCAGTGGGACTCGGGCTCTGACCCCACCCCAATAAGGTCCTAGGACCCGAGATCTGAGTGTTTGCTGACCTGTCAGGCTGATTTGTGTGTGGATAGAAGGGGGGGCTTTGGCTCAAACCTGAGTCAGAGCCTTGGCTTAGTGTGCAGTGTAGACGTATCCCTAGGATCTCTTCAACAGATGTGAAGAGGCCATGCAGTATTAGAAGTTACGTTTTCGGTCTGGAGCAGTGTGGAAATGGAAGTCCAGTACAGTAACTGTGCACTGAATGCTTTTCCCAGCAGTTATTTCTCACATAAATTTACTACTGGTTTGATTCCATAGGGAGGACTGTGTTGGAGGGAAGGAGAAGATGCCAGAGGGGTGGGGGAACATAACCATTTATAGCGCCTCAAATATTTAATGATTAGGTACATAGTATCTATAATACTTTTAAGAATTGCAACTACAATACATGGTGTATGGTAAATAAGGGTGTTATCTCCAGGACCCTAGCCAAATCCAGCTTGAACACTTACATTCTGCATTCCTGAATTTTCCTGGCAGTTTCCTGTCCCAAACTGTTATGTAGTAATGCTGTGCAAAGTTACTTACCTGCCGACCCCAGATGTGGCTGCCTTGCAGTGGTGGATGAAGTTATCCCTGTGTATGGTTTGGGTATCAGTCCAAGTTTGAAAGTGCTTTTGAATGAATGGTACCCTGTAAATGTAAGATACGACAGTACTGTAATACATCATTACTTATTATGAAATGAGGAACAGCACCACATATAAATGTATGCTGACATTTTTTAAATGTGCACTGAATTTGGGGTGAATTCATACTGTTAAAAATCTACCATATTGAGGAACATTTAAATAGCACCTCAGACTTAATTTTCCTGTGAATTTTCTAGCTGCTGCTACTTGTCCAGTGTCAGCATTTCCAGCTGACCTTCCATCTCTTCTTCTGAGCATGCTGCGTGGGGAAGCGACCAGGGCTGCTAATGGAACTCTGATAGACATATCTACTGTCAGCCCTCTGATATCTGCTCATCTTGATGGACTAGGATGGAAACTTGATAAACTGCCTTTAAAAAAAAGCACCCAGGAGTTAAAAAAAGAAGTACCCAATTTTGTGTAGAGATGGTTCTAATCCTAGATTTAGATTCAGAGTGACTTTGCATCCTGTAAACTACTCACATGAGAAAGGCAAGGAGGATTTAGAGCGGCATGTATATTATCTTGAGAAAAGCAATAATATCACTGCTCAGCATTTAGATGGTACTTTCCATCCATAAATCTTAAAGTGGTTTATAAAGTTCAGTAAACATTATTATCCCCATTTTATAGATGTGGAAACAGAGGCACAAAACTTAAGTGACTTGCTTACAGTCACACAGCGGGTCATTGGCAGAGCCAGAGAGTTACTGTAATTCTCACTGTCCTAGTCAAAAATTACACCGATAAAATTCAGACCAACATATTATTCCAGCCCATGAATACCTGCTGAGCAACCAGTTTCATAGACTGGCTCTTCATTCCTTTCATCATGTGCAGGGACTTCTTTTAAAGATATTTTTCCCTGGTTGGGCTCGGCAATAGCTGCCTTTCAGTAATCAAAATACTTTTTTATTTTTAAAGAGGCATTCAATTTTGCAGGTCTGGAAACCTTTCTTTAAAAGTCCATACTACTGTTCAAGCTTTTAGCATTGTGTCACCAGTTAAAGTGCAGCCACAGTCAGAAAAGCAATTCTCTAAACATTACATTATGGGGTTGTTTATTTATTTCTTCAAAATGGGCCAAGAGGTAGGATAAAATCCAGCTCACTCTTCCATAGCTGTATTGGCTGTATTTCTGGCAGGAGTAAAACTTGGCTTGGGGTGGGATTTTCAAAAGCACCTAAGTGAATTTGGAGCACAAGTCCCATTGATTTTCATATCCCATTGATTTTCAAGTCCCACTGACTTTCAGAAGGACTTGAATGCCTAAGTAGAGATGGTCAGGAATTTTTCAATGAAACAGAGAGAGAAAGACATCCCACATGCCAGAATAGTCAACTAGATAGACACATCCCATGTGAGTGCCCTAAACACCAGGCTACAGTCAAGTCTCTCTCTGAGTCTAGTCCAATGAATATATTATTATTTAAACAAAGTAGAACAGCTCTAGTAGACGAGACAGATTCTATAGCCAGATAGTTAGGGCCTTCACCTGGGATAGGGGAGACTAAGGTTCAATTCCCTGCTCTGAATCAACCACTTGGCTATTCTGGGGTTTCTCTTGTTCCTGCTCCCCAAAAAAGAAAAGTCTCAGGTTTGTTCCAGTGCAAAATGGGAAAAACTGTTGAAATCTCAAAAAAATGTCACAGGATGGGAAAACCCTTTCTCACCCAGCTGTCCTCCTAACTCATGTTTGTAAATCCCACACTTTGTCATTAAAGTGAGTAGTAGATATACGCTGAAGACACACAGTTAACAGATATACAGCAAATAATTGCAACTTTTGCCTGGTCACTTTTCTGACCACACCCACACTTTAAAGTCAATGCAAGTCCCATTATTTCAACCCCCCTGAAAATGTATCCCCACTACCCAGTATTATATTGCTAGAAGCGTTTATCTTAAAGTTGTCAAGTATCAGAGGGGTAGCCGTGTTAGTCTGAATCTGTAAAAAGTAACAGAGGGT
>NW_020664463.1:2224356-2255753 GCF_002925995.2 Terrapene triunguis | reverse complement strand
GGGTAAGAACCTCACTTCTTCAGATGCATCTGAAGAAGTGAGGTTCTTACCCACGAAAGCTTATGCTCCCAATACTTCTGTTAGTCTTAAAGGTGCCACAGGACCCTCTGTTACTTTTTATCTTAAAGTTAGATTTCTTCTTAGTGGTTAAAAAAAAAAATCTAATTTTCAGTTGAATACAAAATAATATTCTAGGCCTGATTCCCTGCTCATACAAATTTTACAAGGGGGTAACTCCACTGACTGCAGTACAATTACTCCTGATTTACAACAGTACAAGTGAAAGGACAGTTGGGCCTACATCCACCAGGTGTTCAAAAGAGGTCAGTATATTGAGTGGTGAGCACTTTTGAAAATCTGACCTTATTGAGGTGCCTGAATGGGAGCTAAGCTCTTTTGAAAATCTGGTTCCAGTTGTGGGTGCTGAGCAGTTAAAAATCTAGCCCCACAGACACATATAATAAAATATTTCAAATATTCAGTAGGCCATGCTGCGGGGTGTTTTAAATTGTATGCCTTTAATAGCCATCCATTCACAGAAGAGTTTACATCAAATGTAGCCATCCAAGCAAACAAGCATCTATCAAAAACACACAAGTCATTCTTTTTCAAAGATGTCTTGAGAAAGACTGTCTCTGACAACAATTATAATAAAACACTTCTACAGTGCCTTTGAACTCAGAAGATCCCAACACACCGTATAATCTTAAACAGATATACCAAATATATAAGAACTTGCTTGATTCATCACTAAAATGTTGGGTGAAATAAGGCAGAAGTACACAACAGTTTAGGGCAAGACTACATGAACAATACAGTAACCAAGTTAAACTACAGTGCTCATTTGAGGTAGAGGACATAGGCATTACCCAGCTTGGAATTCCTGTCTGAGTTGGTATTGCAACAGTGTCCCAGCAAAGTGCTAGAAGCTGCTATGCTGTTGCAGGTGCTCTCTTCCACAGAAGATGTACAATTAAGGTCCCTGTGTCTGCCCGTAGTCATTCAAGGTCTCATGACAATTTTTTCAAGATTAGGTTATTTGCCCAAGTGCCCTCACCATATTCCAACAAGGTTCATTCTGTTTTTATAAATTTCCTGGAGTCTCAACTGGATGTGGCATTTTCCATTTCTTGCCCTACACCAACCATGTGATGTTGGTCCGTGCTGTTAAAATGTGTTCCACCCCAGAAGTGGCTACATTTCAGTAGCAGCAATTGTCCCTTTGTGAATTCTGCAGAAATCTATTCAAAATATTAATGTGGATAAAAACTGCCTATTTATTCAATGGTATCCACAGTCCTTTTTATTCATTTTCCACAAATATTTTTACAAGGATTTTTTTTCTATTCCTATGAATGTTCATGCCAGAAGTGACTTTTTAAAGTCACCTAGAGAGCATGAAGAAACAACACCATGTTATTTACAGCAGGTAACCAATCTCAAAGACCAAACAGTGAATTACAAATAGCTAATACTTGAAGTAATAGTCACGTCTAACAGTTTGCAGGCAATCCATAGGCTGAAATTTCTTTGCATAAACCATTAGTCAAATAACTTCAAATAATGAACAAAAGAATCAAAGTCTGTTCTTGGATAATTTGCAAATAGGGAAAAAGGGATAGATTTGTCAAATAAATTATTCATTACAAATAGTTCATCCAGAGCTATCCCTTTTTATCATTTGCATAGGTTTTAAATTCTTAAAGTGGTTTGGGAACCTTAAGGAGTAAAACTTGCTGTATAAATTATTACTGCATTAAGCATTTACATGCCACTGTAAACACACAGAGAACTTTACTTAGCATAGAATTAGGTAGGGTCCCTCTGGGAAAGAAGGGTTAACACGCCTTTAATCCTTACAAAAAGTGAATCCCTTCGAACTAATATTTTCCAGAGTAAGAGTAAAATGTGTGCTTAGGAGTCCAGTGACTCCACACACTAATGACTACAAGTGGTCAGGACCATTGTTGTACATCTCATATGAAAGACATCTGCTCCTGTGTCCCCTAACACTATGCCAGTGAAGTAATTCAATACTGTGCCAGAAGAAATCACCACAACTGAATCACCATGTCCTCTAGCATCTACACACTAAGGGCCTGATTTTCAGAAGTGCTGAGCATCTGCAGTTCCCTTTCAAGTCAATGTTCCTAGTAGAGACGCTTGGATTTTTTTGCCCTAAACGTTTTTTTTGGCAAAAAATGCAGAGTTGGCAATGCCAAAACATTCTGAAAATTTGTATAGATTTTGATGAATTTTTGCCAGAAAAATACTAAAATAAACCAGAAAAATCTAAAATGTTTTATTTTGACATTTTGTAAATGAAATATTCTGATTTTTTTTGGTTTGAAGTGACGTTTTATTTCAAAATTTTCTTTCGTTTTATTTAAAAAACATTTAAAATACTCAGATTAAAATGAAATGTTTCATTTTGGATGGAATGAAATGTTCAAATGATTTGCTGAAAATTTAAAAACAATTCATTTTCAGTTCAACCCCACATTTTTTGCTTGACAGTGAACCAAAAAATCTGGAAAAATGGAACAATCTGTTCCACCTTGCACTTAGCTGTGATGCTCAGAGTACCTTCCCCAGACCTGAAGAAGAGCTCTGTGTGGCTCAAAAGCTTGTCTCTCTCACCAACAGAACTTGGTCCAATAAAAGATATTACCTCACCCACCTTGTCTCTCTAACCAAAAAAATCCATTATTTGCCCAGCTCTAGGTCCTAGTAACTCATGTACTGACCCCATCCAACACTGCTTAGCTTGCAAGAACAGACAGGATCACAGAAGATGACAGTTTGACTTTAAATCAGGCACTAAGCTTCTGTTTCCATATCATAAAACCAAACAGTAACTAAATAAATGCAAATAGCAGATAATACGTAAAAATGTGTTTGAGCACATGGCTTAGTTTAATTTGAATAATTTGAGGTGTGGCCTGATTTTTTATTATTGGTACATGAATATTTTTATAGTGTCAGTATAATCAACACATTTTCTATACCCCAGATTCTGCTAGGTTTACTCATGTTGCTGACCTCCTTAGTCCAGAAGTAGTCCCATTGGAACCATGCATAAGGCTGAGCAGAATTAGGCCCTATGTAAAAATAGCACCTGGCTATTCAACATTTTTTGTTATCTGTATGTCTGAGTCATATCTGCTTGCTTTACTGCCAAAACCATTTTTTTTTTACTGCTGCACATACAGCTACCAAAGAGCTGCCTCATGCATCATCAACAGAATTGTCAGCTAAATTGTGACTGTAGATTTTTTTTAACCTGGTGATGATTTAAGAGGCAGAAAGAATACAGCATGATTTTTTTTCAGGTTGAGTTTGCAGGGCAGGCAGTTGGAAAAGCATCTTTTGGCTTGTAAACTGAGTAAATATGACATGGAGTCATTGAGAGGAAATAAATATGGAACACTACAAAGTCATTTTCACAGTCACTTTTTTGGCTTTTGATGCATTATCTATGCCACAATTCTGCGTCACTTACGTTATACAGTGTAAGCAGTGCAATATTAAAGTGACTTTTAATGACAAAGAAACGTATTTTAGGATTGAAAATCTCTTATCACTTCAGACAGTGAATACTCAATTCAATATTTTGGTGGATAATTTGCAATTTCAATGCACAGACAATTTTGAAGTATTTGTGATTGTTCCAATGTTAAGGTTAACTCATTTTTTCCTGGGATGTCTGGTAGCCAAAATGGAATCAAAATGTCCCCACAGTGCATTGCACCCACTTACCTCTCTCAGAAACTAAACAGTGTGTTGGATAGTGTTGAAGGGTCTAAAGATAAGGTGGGATAAAAGAGGAGGCATGAATAAAGTGGGAAAGATAAATGTGCTTTAGATGTTGGTCTACAAAATGCACTTTTCAGCTCAGTGCAGCATAAATACAAAGCAGTAAAAATCTACAAAGGAACCATAATGAGAGATACCACTGTCTGAATTTATTTATTGTTGCAATGCTAGCTTGTAATACAGCTTCATGAAGAGAATACTGCAATATCTTACACATGGATAGGAACTTTAAAAAGGCTTTAATATAGGAAGAAACACCTTTCATCCCAAAATATTTAATTTGCAGCATGTGGCTTCATATTTGTTTTTACAAAGGAGTACACCCGGAAATTTCATACCTACAGTAATACCACTCTATGATTTCTCTAACTGGATGGTATCATGGTATAACTAACTTGTTACCCTGTGTTGTTAAAAGGAAAGAAATATTCCGTGGAATAATTCAGTGAAATCCAACAGCGTTTGGTGTTCAACAGCTTATTAGGGAGCCAAATCTTCCTCACCTCATTCACGTGCTCGGTCTATTGGGCTCATGGGACTACTCATTTGACTACAGCAAACAGGATTCGTCTCAGAGACTGGGACCATGGGGGAAAATGTGTTTACATTTGTTGGTAGATATTTGTGCAAAGATAAAACAGCAATAATAATATGTTACCTTTATATAGGGTCTGATGGGAAGTCATTGAGGATCTTTCAAACAGCTTTGGATCAGGCCTAGAGAACTACTTATCTGCAGATCTCTAAGTGCTTTGCCAGTTGAAGCTAGGGAAGGGCGAGGGATGTTAAGATTATCATATTCCTCCACACGCTGTTTTTTAAACAAATGGAGTAACTGAGGTCATACCGTGAGCAACAGAATCCAAGTCTCCTAAATCCCAACTCTGTACTCAGTCCACCAAACCACAGCAGGTAAACCAAGTTGTACTGCTCCCTTCAGCTTTCCTCTGTTTATTGGGACTCTCACTGCAGAGAATCTCCTGTGTTTCCCTGGAAAAGGTTTCACACTGCACATTATCATTGGTGATTAAAAGCATTGTCTTCTTTGATCTTCCATACAACACTATTATTCACAGATAACTGATTCCTGGGCACAGTAGACAAGTTTTTTCCCCCTGTAGAAATAACATTTTAACCAGTAATTAAATTGAGGTGACATATGCTAGATTGTGCTTCGTACAGAATTTGATTCCAACAGGTAAAGGGTTAATGAGTTCTAATTATATATGGTCTAAACTTGCATCCATATAAGTAGCTGGATTCCTATTTGATATACAGGCCTTGGAACAATAAAAGTACAATAAACTGTTGCAACTCATATTCTAACTTAAACCTGCATTTCTTTAATTAATCTGGACACAGGACAGACCTGCTGAAGAAGTCTGGTAGCTTCCAAAAAGGTGAGACTGCTTTTTTAGCTCTTTCTCTGGAATCATGCTTCTGTGTTTAATTAAAGGCAAAGTGTTTTTTTAAGAAAATCCAAATGGGTGTTTTGTGATTCTTCAGTGCAATATACCAAATGGCATCTAACATTATTCTGTGTGTTTCCCATAAAGCTAACCCAAGTTTTCAATCTTGCTAATACATATGCCTGGCATCTTTTTCTTCTACTGACTCAGTTATATATAGTGTACCAAATTCACACAAACCAGCGGTCCGAAAAAAGATATAAGAGAAATGTCCTATTTTATATTATAGCTATTTTTAATACCTCTTGCACATCCTTCTAATATAGGAAGATGGTAGGTAACAGCAGAATAATGCAATAATGTTATTGTGTCTATTACAAGTATCTTCCAATACTCAACAATTTCTTCCTATAAGTGCAAAAATTAAAAATAATATTATTATAATATCTCCCTCTCTCTCTTTCTCTCTCTAAATGGATATAATGTATGAGAAACTTTCTCGGACAATATAATCTGGATGCTTTCAACGTTGCTTGTTTTATTTCACAACAAACTTACATTTTATCACATGATTGCTTTCCCAATTATAGTACAAAATAAAAGGCATCATCAAATAGTTTAATAGGTGCAGAGAAAAATGTAGTTTTGTTCATCAAATGAAGCAGAAAATAATGTGACAACAAAAAAATCTGTGTGGGGGATGGTAAATTATTTGTAGTGGGTTATATATTCGATAGCCTCTAAAAGAGTGTGTGGGGGTCCACAAACTTTATTTTTTTTTTTAATAAAGTACATGTTGGGATGAAGTATGGGGGAGTTCATTTTCCAGCAGGGTCTGAAATCCTTCTGATAATACATTATTTAAACATTTAAAAGACCCATTGTGTATACATATAAAACCCCCCCCCCCAAAAGTCCCTATTTAGGCTGTGATCTAGGGGACTTAGGAAGAATGAGCCTCAGTTTTCTTTATTTGCTATTTTTGCCAGTTTACTCAGACATATGCTAAGAAATTAAAAGAAATTAAAAATGTGTGTACGTATCTATCAGCACTTAGATTCCATGGTGTTAGGTGCCTTAGGAAAACTACGGAAGTTTGTTTTTCTTCCCCAACCATAGGCAGGTGTATGTTTGTATCTGTCCTCATTAAAAAAGAGGTAAAGTGTTTTAAAGTTATAGCCCAGAACAATACGTTCTATAATAAGCAGTATTTGGGGGTGATTACTGTAGAATACCATAATATTTTTATATTTGTGTCTGGACTGTGCTGTGCATGTGTGTATGTATTATTTATATCTACATCTCTATGTGATTATCTTCAGTTAACTTGAAGGACAAAGGTTGCTTTAGTCCTGTTTACCATTGGTGTAAGACCCTCCCCTGCCACCTACGCCCACCCCACCAGTGTAAACAGACAGAGTAGCCCTCCGTCTAATTAGCTGTCTTTAAGGCAGGGCTAAGTGGGCTCAGTGGGGGGAAAGGCTTTCTTGGGCCCCTCCAAGCTTCTCGCTGGTCCTGGCAGACAGAGTGAGAGCAGCCTCCAAGAGGTACCGCAAACTCTCTGACATTATGTCCACGGGTTATCATTATCTTTTTTTAAAAACCCAATCGATCGCTCCTGACCACAATGATGCTTCAGGGCATCTCTCTCTCTGCTGGGGAGTGACTGACCATTGGGTATCATTAAAGAGGGGAGGTGAGCAGAGGGAGGAGTGGAGGGGAGAGAAAGACAGAAGAGGCAGTGGTAGCAGCAACAGCTCCAGCTCCTCCTTGTGTGTGTTTCTCTCCCTCCTGGACTCCACTGACCTTTCACTCAGGAGCCAGCTGGAGCTGAGAGAGATTTAATTGAACGGATTCCTCAGATGTGTTTGGGGTTTGGGTGATGAAGGAGCAGGAGAAGGAGGATACTGTACTGAAAGGAAAGAAGGGAGTGTATGGGGGAGGGGGGAGCTTTGGATGACCTTCAAAGGCTAATTGCTCAGCTCTTCTTAGGCCTTTGCTGGGCTTCAGCATGCACAGGGGACCCTGTTGTTTGGTAGAGCCGAAGCTCCCCCCTCTCCTCTACCACCACAACCCCCACCCTCCCCGCTCCCTCAGACGTGCAGCAGCAGTGGTGTCTCCCCTGCGACCCTCCCGGTGCAATCGATAGCAGTCGAGCCAAAGTGGCCGCCTCTTCCCCTCCGCCTCTGTCAGGCAGCGCGGCATTAACAGGCAAGGCTCATCCTAATTTCCCAGGCCTCCCTCATTAATCTGAGTGAGGGAAAGAGAAAAGAGGAAAGAGAAAGAGAGAGCGAGCCAGCACAGAAGCACGGAGGCTTACCTCTTTAATGTATATATTTAAAAAATAATAATCCAGGCTCTTCTCCAGTTTAAGTTTTTTAAAAATAATAATAAAATAAAATAACTGAAGGACCCATTCAGCGAGAGAAATCAAACCCCACCTCTGGCACTCTTGCACTCGATTTTTCTTCCATTGTTTGTTCCTAGCATTTTACACCTATACAATATAATCAGATTAAGAGTAGATGTGCCCCCCTTCCTTCCCTTCCCTCCCTTCTCCTCCTCCCTCCCCTTCCATCATGCCAAATGAACACCCTCCGTATTTTTTTTTGAACATAACTAAAAAGGAGTGAATGAATCTCAGCTGAGTTAAATGGGTGACAAGGGAGATGGGCAGAAAGAAATTCATCCCTTCTTGTCTTTGAGAGCAATTTAATTAGGCCCAGGCCCCCTGTGAGTGGGTAAGGAAAAGTCCGGGGGTTGGCTTGCCTTGGTTTCCTCTGAAGGCAAAAGCGGCCTTGGACACACATACAGAGAAAGGATTTTTAAAGGATCATGTAAGAAGATCAACAGATAAGCAGCTAATTTTGTGTACTTAGGGAGCAAATGAGCGAGCACTCTCCCACTGGAATAGCCAGAGTGAGGGGATGAGGGGGAGAAAAATAAAAGGAAGCAAAGGAAAGATCTTAAAAGTATTTCACTATTAATTCTGATTGCCAAAATTAAAGATTTATACTGCTTGATAGGGTACTCCGGCTGTAGCTTTTACAGAGAGAGAGTGTGTACATATATTTATATATATACATATATAGATATAGATTTTTCCTTTATACAGCTCAGTTATTTTGAGAATTTTCATCAGAAAACCACTTTTAGACTAATTGGAGTCTGTGGAGAGGAAACCTCATTTTTGGTTCAAATGAATTTTCTGAAAACGTCATTTGATTCGGGAAATATGACTGATCTGCCCGATTTCTTGATAAGAAATGAAATGAGCCGTTGTCCTTCAGGATATCATAGACTTGAAATGGGGGATTTTATGGTTAATGCCATCAGATAGAAGTGTCCTACTTTGAAAAGAGAAGTCCATCAGCCCCAGGGAAAGGCTGAAGCCTGAATTTCGTCTCTAAATCCGCAGCTGCAGTTAAAGCTGGCACACAGCAATGATAGATTTTTTTTCTCAAGCAATAATTACAAAGTAAATGGTAATAAATAACAAAACGATTAATAACAAAAGAAAAAGTTAATAGTTTCCCACCTCACAATTTTTAACTCACAGTGTTTCCCCTCAATGAAATGGTCAGAATTGACCACTGAGGCAAAATTAACCCTTTGCATTACAACACCCTATCATTTCATAATCTAACAGGCAGTGAACCTGTATTCGTCTTTATTGTCCCATAGAGCCATCAGCTAATTAAGCCTCACAACATTTGATGTTGTTCCCTCCATTTTACAGATGGAGAAACTGAGGAAGAGTGGTTAAGTGACTTACCCAAGGCCGCAAAAGGAGTTGGTGTCAGATCCAGGATATGGACTCAGGAATCCTTGGTGGAGCACTGACAAGAGCTGGGCAGGAAAGAGTTTTCCATCTTGGGCAAAAATTTGAAATTTGGAAATTGGGATAAAAAGTTAAAATCTCAAAAATCTTCATGAACTGACAATCTGAAAAAAAAGAATGTCAATCAAAACATATTCTCATGATAATTTTGAAATGTTTCATTTTGATTTTGACCATTTTTTATTTTTTTACCATAATTAACTTAAATTTCAAAATGAAGTTATTTCAATCAAAACTCAGAATTTGATGGAAAAAATGTCAAAACAGAAAGTTTTGACTACTTTGAAAAAAAATTGAATTTTTTTTTTTTTTTTGCTTTGAAAACAAAGAGTCAAAACGGACCCTTTTCCCCCTAACAGTTTCAACGAATCAGCATTTTCTGACAAGAAAACAGTTTCCTCCAAAAATTCCTGACCTGCACTAGTGCTGACACCACTAGTTCATGCTTCTCCTTTGCAACTCACATACAATAGAAACATTGCCATTAGGATAAAGGGATGTGCAAGTAGACAGGAACAATAGAAAAGGGAATGTGAGAAGGACTGATAATTGTAAACAGAGGTTTCAGGGAGCTGATTCACAATTTATGGGCTATAGGCGGTACTGAAGAAGAAACTATGAGCTGTTTATTAAAGAGAGAGCACACTATATGAGACCATAGGCGCCGACTTCTGCTCATGCCGGTGGGTGCTCATCCTCCCTCTGCCCCCGGCCCTGCCCTGACTCCACCCCTGCCCCAACCCCTTCCCCAAAGTCCCCGGCCCAACTCCGCCCCCTCCCTGCCCCTATTCCGACTCCTTCCCCAAATCCCCACCCCAGCCTCACCTCTTCCCTGCCTCCTCCCCTGAGCATGCCACATTCCCGCTCCTCCCCCCTCCCTCCTGGAGCTTGCTACGCCACCAAACAGCTGTTTGGTGGCAGCAAGCACTGGGAGGTAGGCGGAAGAGCGGGGACGCGGCACGCTCAAGGGAGGAGGCGGAGCAGAGGTGAGGTGGGGCAGGGGGAATGGGGAGGGGAGCTTGGCTGCCGGTGGGTGCAGAGCACCCACTAATTTTTCCCCCATGGGTACTCCAGCCCTGGAGCACCCACAGAGTCAGCACCTATGTATGAGACTGCTGGTATAGATGCACAGAAAGATACATGAGACCTATCACCCCTTTGCACAGAGATGGGCTCCACCTCCTCCCCTGAGCTTGCAAAGTTGGATCTGGTTCCAAACTTCAAAAGTGCTGAAATTTGGAATTTTGATTCAAGTCTCTTCACTGACGCCCATACTGAGAATGCCCAACCTTGATCCATATCCTGCTGCCAGTGAAGTCAATGACCAAACTTGCATTGACTTGAGTGGGGACAGAAGCAGGCCCTAATAAAGAAGTAAACAGTGATTACTTCTTTATGGCCTGATCCAGTTAAGGGGGCCAGATGCTACCACAATATGGATAGAGCAGTTAACAGGAAACTTTAAAAGATCAAATAAAAAGCAACCATGAGAATGGAAGGAAACAGTAGCAAGAAAATCACAGATGCACATATTTAGATTGACAGAATTTTTAAGGAACAGAGAATATATATACATATGTATGTATTACCACTGCAGCAACCCTTATTAGTGGTGAGGAAAATAGCTCCTTTACTTACAGTGTTAAACCAGTTTCGCTTCTCAATTAGTTGGGGGACAGACGGTTTCCTAAAGGCACAAAATGGAAGCAGCAAGATGATGTACTACCCTAACCTTCCTTTGTTAAATGGAAACAAATGGACCTCTCTGTGATGCATCACTGATTATCCTCAATGCCTCTTTGTATTTCTAAATAATGTCATGTTACAGCTTTGTAAGGCTTTTTTGAAGAAATAAAATCTAAAATGTGCTAGGCACAGCCCCTCTGGAGCTAGTCTCACACACAATGTAATGCAATCAATTGGGTTTGCACCCACTCTCCATCCCTGTCTCTCCCATAATGACCAGACTTTCAGAAGAGAGAGGACTTCATTGTAACAAATATAAAAAAGATTATTGTGACCACTGGCTACTGACAGGATCCTGTAATGATCTATGGCTCCGATACTAACTAAACAACATCTGTGCTGCCTAGTATCTCCATAAGGGCTGGCCTGATCTAAGCAGTCCCAGGGGTAAGGCCTACAGGAGTACCTGACTGCACTATCCCCTCACCTCAAAAGACTGGGCAACTCTCAGTCTGACACAAACTCCTGCTGCAGTGGCAGAGGTGCAGAGAGGGGAAACTTCTTGTCTAAATATTCTGTCCAGCCATTTGGGGATCAATCAGTTGTAAAGCTGGTCCTGCCTCTTCATGAAGCTGAACTTCCCACCCAGCAATTTCCTCACAAGGCAAGGAAACCTGGGAGGGGGAGGACGTTAAAAAATGCCTGTCCTATTCCTATACCAAAGAAAATATTTCAGCCCCTTGCAGTCAGGGTAAAACAGCATTGCAATTAATACTCAGAAGTTCAAGCACAGGCATTACAGATGGAAGAGAGAGAGTGACTACTGCAGTATTGTTCCCTACAGTAGATTCCCCAGAGCTTAAACCAGTCTAGTTTTAATTGACACAAGCAAAGGGATTTCCACCATCGTTCTAGGGAGACTGTTCCAAAGCCTAAGATATTCACTATTAATTTCCTGACATTCATCCAAAATTTTCCTTTGCTCAATTTCCTCTTACTACTCTTGTCTATACCTCTTTATACTACATTCTACAACATAAAGCACAGGCTATCACTAGCTTTCCCTAGCAAGACATTTTTAGACAATTTTGCTTACGTGCACTGAATACACTCTTTTCATTGGCTGGATACAAGTATATGATATACAGTATTCTCTGAGCACAACATACATTTGTTTTGTACAGCAACTGCTGAATAAAGAGGAGACCAAAAAGAATTACAATGGTAGAGACATTGATGTACGAATAGTTAGAGGAGCAGAAGAGGAGATCACATAATTCAGCCCCAGATTGCACCCTCAAGAAATCATGCTGAGTTTCCCAACAGGTAAGCATCTTGATAAATCCTTATAAGCATGATGAAAGCAGTTTGCACAAATATCATAAGAGGACACGGTGGATAAAATCCCAGATACATCAATTCTTTCTTGTAGACTTTTACAGCACTGCATTTAGCTGGAGATACAATAAGATTCTACACCAAACACTATCAGTCAGCTCAAAAATACATGTAAGAATCTTAAAAGAAAGAAAACTAATTACAAAGGAACTATAATGTAGCAAATAGCTCTTAAAATATTTTACAATAATAACAGAGCCTTTCCTCTTCAAAGTGCTTTATAAACATTGATTCAACAAATAATAATTAATTTAGTTTCACAAGACCCCCGAGGAGTAGGTATTATCCCCAGATGGAAGAAAAGAAGCATAAGGGCCTCATCCCGAGAGGTGATGAGCAGCTGCAACTCTCAGATGTCAGAAAGAGTTGCAGGTACACGGTGCTTCTCCGGATCAGCCCCTGAGAGTGATTTCTCAGGCATATAAGAAGGTATGATGTTCAGGAGGTAGGAACAATCTTCAAGGCTGATTTAGGGTTTGTTTTTGCAAAATCAAAACCAGTCTTCCTCAGCTTATCCCTGATGCCCACACTCTCCCTAGCAAAAAAATAAGTAAATCCCTCTTTATTTTTAATTGGTAAGTATTTGACCTCTTTAAATACCCAGCGACAGAAATACAGGGATGCTGTGTGCTGTTAAACAGTTGCCATGTTCCACACTGCATTTAAAAAGTCTGTATATATTTGTGAAGTGCTTTTGTATCTTTTTAGATTATAAAGTGTATATAAACTGGATATGTAGGTTATTTTGCAAATTACAAACCTGCACAAAGAATAACAACGTTGAATTGTAAGATTCTAGATTAGCACACCAATAACAGGAAGACAAGTCACAGTTAACAGTGCCATTTTGTCTACTGCTCTGTCTATAATGAAATATTGTAGATGTCTTGTAATGAATGACGTTTCCTATTGTAAAATACTTTATGTATTATTGCAACACAGGTAGAAGGAAATTTCCCTATATCTTGGTTGGTTTCATAAGCCTACATAGATGCAACACAGATTGAATTTAAAATTTAGGGGAAACAATCTCAGAATTTTCTTGCTTTTGTCAGATGCACATTTAATGTTATTTTTTCAAGGTAACAAAATGTTGGTAAGTGAAAAAACAGCCATTGGCCATATTGCGCAATGACTTACACCCTGTTAGAATGCAGAAATATTTGAATATATTCATCCATATTGTATTTTGCAGTGTTTCTATTATGCCATACTTCTGGCACTTAATCTTTTCTTTTTACCAGGATGTACCATATTTAATAGATTAGACAAGAGCAGGAGAGAGTTATTTAAATAATAATTTTGGGGGTCAAGAAAAAATCTAAATGTAGAAGAACTTATTTTCCCACTCATTTGAAAACTCTGGTTTGTAGCTTTAGAACAGAACTCAAAACTGTTGCTGAAAAAGAGATACAAAATTTCCTTGTGTAGACAACAGCTATAAATGGAGCCCAGATCATCAAGCTTCACCTTTCATGTGCTCATAGCATCTAATATTAAAACTTTGGGCCTCACACAAACATCTCCTCTGGCATAGACTATTCTAACCTTGCCCCATACAGTCTTTCCTGATTCTCATCTTCTGCTAGGCCTGCGTGTTGGATCGGCCCGTAGCCAATTCTGGGTAACTGTGGCTAGGGATTAACTTGTTTCAGGAAAAACCAACCAAAAGTTATTTTGCAAGTTGCATCACCTCCGTCCCCTACAGCTAATGCAACGGGATGCCCCAATCCTCCCCCCCCCCCCACTCCTTATTTCAGACTGTGTTTGCCTCACTTCCTGTCCTCACAGGGTATCCTGGCGTAAGAGCAAGCAGTGCTCTGTATAAAGGTACTTCCCATCTACTGAAGAGTGGTGCATTATATCCTCCACATCAGCCAACTCTGGAAGGGCTCTGCAGAGTTGCTGGGAGTCTGCCTCCTGGCTATAACACACCTTGATGGTGTGAAATAGACAGGGAGAAGGTTGAGATTAAAAGGGTGAAATGATGAGCCCAGAAAAATGACAAGTTTTAGAACCTCTCCTCCTCCTTGCTTGGACCTGTTAAATCTGTAGTTAGTCATTGCCTCAGGGAGGACTGGGCTCCTTAGCACATGTCCTTGTCAGAATCAATAGAGCAAGGGAGTGACTACCCACACACTGATGCCTGGGGAAACCCGCCACCAAAAAAAGGGGGGGGGGGAAATGAAGGCAAAAAATGTATTTTATTTGTTTGATAAAGGCCATATTTAAAAAAAAAATAGTAATCATTTAAGTATCTGAATAGCTTCAGGAGTTTGTTTATATTTTTCATTTAGGAATGTCTCATGTCCTTTCTTTGCCAGAAGCAAGCTGGGCAAAATCAGGAACTCCGGCTTCCCCAATGTATTTGACAACTCTATGGATTATTCAAGCTTTCCCACTGAATACAATAAAAGAGTGATCGAATAAAAATAAATAAAATCATACTTTCCACTTATTCCATAGGAGACTCTCACAGTGTTGACAAACATAATTGAATTAAAACTCCCCCAACAGCTCTGAGAAGTAGCCAAGTATTATCCCCATTTTACAGATGGTAAAATGAAGAGTGAGAGAAGGTAAAATTTTCAAAGGCACTTAAAGTGACTTATAGAAAGTCAATGAGACTTAGGCTCCTAAAAACTGAAATCACTTTTTAAAATGAAACTTAGGCTTCTAAATCAATTAGGTCTTGCAACACTGAGTAGACCAACATCTAAATGCATATAAATATCTGGACCCAAGCCAATTTGGAAAATGGGATTTAGATTCCTAAGTCACTTAGAAGTATTTGAAATTTTACTCAGAGAAACTGCATGTATTTGCCTTAGACATAATTTGTGACTTTGATCAAACCAGGAATACAACCCAAATCTTCTTACTCCCAGCCTAATGACTTAATCAGAAAAAAAAAATCAATATTAATACAACACCTCTGCAATCGGTATAATCTTAGCAATCATTGCATCAGTGGCAGTAACAGGATAGGCCGGTGGTTCTCAAATGGTGGTCTGAAGAGATGGCTGGTTGCATGGCATTGGCTCCCCTTCTTGTTTTCCAGCTGCTAAATTCCATTAAGAGACAGCTAAAAATACATTAAATACTTTCCTTCGATTACTTTTCCATATGAGCAATTGCTGCAGTTGCCACTGGGATGCTATGTGATGACTAATGTAGAGGAGGTGGCCGCACGATCTTGAACTGAAAGGGGAGTGGTTCATGTGAGAGATTCTCAAGATACGTTTCACACTAGGAAAATATTGGAGAACCACTAGAAAAGGCTTATGAAACCAACCAAGATATAGGGAAATTTCCTCCTACCTGCCAAATTAATTAATGCTTCACAGTTACTTTAATTCAACAACAACAGAAAACACGCACAAACACAAAGGGTATAAACGAAAAAGGTATTTAAAAGAAATGTTAGGGTACCTTAATAATCTATACAGGATTCTTTGCTTAATTGTAACATTCTTAAGGAGGTTGGCTACTTTATGTGCCGCTTAATCAGGACACCAATTAGCATAATTTTCATTATTGGGGACACAGTGACAAGGGTTTAAGTGGTGTTTGACATAGGTTGAATAGGTGTGAAAATCTAAACCCAAGTCTTTTAATACAGAAGGTACCAATTCTTTGAGAAAAGACAAGATGCATGTGAATATAATTTTTATTAGGGATATAGGAATTATAACTAATAGTAATATAGCGCTGTTCATGAGCACATCTCAAAGACCATCACAACAGTTTTTAGTGTATTTGTCCTCACAACACCCTTATGAGATAGGGAAGTGCTATTTATCCCCATTTTACAGATGGGTAACTGAGGCACAGAAAGATTAAGTGACTTCCCCAAATTCACAGAGGAAGTCTGTGGTGCACAGGGAATTGAACCAAGGTTTACCACTTCCTAGACTGGTGCCTTAATCATCCTTACCATACCAGATCAGACTAGTGATTCATCTAATCCATAATCCAATCTCTGGCAGTGGCCAATATCAGATGCTTCAAAGGTAAATCCAAGAAACCAGCAGTGGGCAAAAATAGAAGAGCATGTCCATAGGAGAAGTTTCTTCCTAACTTCCTGTCAAGTAGGGTTGATTTATTTTCCAAAGCATGAAGTTTTATATCGCTTTCATTCTTTTATATTTTTTTCAGTACAGGACTTGATGTCATTTAAAGTCTTTGCAGATTGGTTTTTTTTTTATGGCTGTCTCCTAATCGGACTGCTATTTAATCCTCTCATTCTGACTTTATTGGTAGGTATGGGCTTCTCTGAAATCTAAAGGGATGGTAGTTATCCTGTTAATAGAGTGATCTTAATCAAACTTGCTCCTTTCAGTTGTTGCTGCCACCTTTCTTGGTTGCTCAGCCTTCCCCCTCACCTGTTCTTCAGAACCACCTCCCATTTTAGCATCACCTCCTAGCTTTTCACTCCCACTTTCCTCTCCAGGCCTTGCTAACATCTCCCACTTAACTTCTCTCCCACCCCTCCAACTGTGTCTCCACCCACTCCTCTCATCACTTCCTGAATGACATTCCATTTGCCTCCCGCTTCCCCACAAACATTCCAATCTATACCGCCCCTCCCACCCACACCTCCCCGCTGCTGGGTGCCACTCCATTCTGCATTCTGACTTTTGTGCCAATACTATCTTTAAACCAGCAATCCCAGCCAGCCTGCTGTGGAAATCTGAGAAGAAATTCCATTTTCATCAAAATAATCCAGGAATGCAGGAGTCATCTGAGATAATATTCTGTCCACTGCGATATCTCATTAAAGATGATTCTACTGTACAATGTTTATTATTAGAAAGGGAGGGGAATGTCAAATCATTTGAAGAATACCCTCTTTTAAAATTCAAAGCGGGAGAAGAGTAATGGAAGTTAAATGCCTTGTTACCTTAACATGCCTGCAGGTATCCTCAAAATGTCTACCTTGCCTCCCAACCAATGCAGTTTGACATACTTCCAAAAGGTGGCACCTTCGAGAAAAAAAATGAAATGGCATCAGAACTCCTGTGCTTTGTTTTATTTTTATTCTCCCCCTTGGCCACATGCACCTCTAGTGTTAGGTTTCTCCAACCTAGAATTGCTGCCGCTTAGTGCTACCCATTTTGGTAGAACCTTAGATTGGGACTTTCCAATGAAAGGAAGAATCTAAAGCCCTAGTTCTCTGCCTGACTTCAGTGAAGCTCCAGAAACTTGCTCACACACAGGCTCAATGCTCTAGACAGGTCACAAAACCAGAGTGTAGGGAACAGTGTATCAAGATCAAACTAGCATGTTTCTGGAGGTCTTATTTATTCCCCTTGTATAATCTCTGTCTACCTCCAACTAGATGGGAATCACGCCATCACGAAGATCCACCTGCTGAGTGGGCTAAATTCAGCATCTTTCCAAATTCTGATAATGATGCTGCTTTTTGATTAGCTGACATTTGTGCTGAGTATCACAAGCCTCATTGTGTCGCCTCCATAGTATTTCCTACTGTTGCGTCAAAGTAATAGTGAGTAGACAAAGGTCCAGATTCTGTCCTGTTACACCAGTGTCAATTTACTATTGACCTAAATGGAGTTGCTCTAGGTTTACACCAGTGCAACTGAGAGTCAAAACTGGCCCAGAGTCAGATTTCAAACCTGGACCTCCATTTTATTATGTCACTAAACTGGGACTGATCTATTTTGTGATCCTTGCTAGAGGTGGCACTTCTAAAACAGCAAAACTAAAAGTGGGGGCACAGCAGGTTAGCACAGTAACATGCTACCAGACTATGTTGTGGAACTTCTGAACATATCTACCTTCCTACCTGAGTTATGTCTCGTGGAGAGCTTCATCTGTTAGTAAGGAAAAGAATGGGCAACCAATCAAAATACCCAATACAGAATACTTCAAAAAGTCACAGCATCCTGTCAGAGAATTCACAGGAGTGGAATGACAAATAGAAATAACATAGGTGTAATGTATTCTCATTACAAGATTGCTTCAATATAGTCTACATCACATACCACAGACAGCCTCCAATACAAGTTTACCTTCCAGTGTGACTACAAAATGAACAAATGGGCAGCACAAGGCAACAGGCATGTGCACAAAGGGCTGTACCTTATATTTATCTGCAGTAACTGTGGTACAATTTTCTTCTGTTGGTTTTATCATCGTGTAGTGTTACTAAAATATCTGTGGATTTTAAAATGACAGCAGTGTAGTAGAGAATTACAATACCAACTAAGAATTCATACTATATAATCCATATCTGCATTGACAGGATACTATACCCTCCCATTTCTCCCCAAAGCATGTGTGTTATTTTATATATAAATATTGTATTTTGGTGTGCAGCCTTTTCTAAATCATAGAATATCAGGGTTGGAAGCGACCTCAGGAGCTATCCCTCTCCCCCTCTTTTTAGTTAGATTGGTGCTTATGAAAGATGCTGGATAGCTAGCCCTAGAATAGGAACAGTGCATTACAAATTCTCCACAACACCCCACCATGTGCCTTAGTCCTGACCTAAAGGGAACACCTCTAGAGTTACTGTGTTCGTTCTGAAAAGTGCTATGTAAGAGCTAGATATTAATTATTAATATTATACCCATGGCTAATCTGCGGAGACAGCCCCCAAAAGGTGCCATTTTGCTAGTAGTATTTTTGTGATGTAGTGTACTGTTCAGTGGGAACTAGACTGAGATCACTAACTGATTTCAGATAGGCCAACTGGGTCAGGTCTGAACCAGCACCATTGAGTTAAAGCCTTTAGATTCCCATTATCAATCCTCTGAGCTAGTTCAGAGGGGAGGTCTATACAGCAATTAAAAACTCGTGGCTGGCCCGTGCCAGCTCACTCAGACTCACAGGGCTCTAGCTAAGGGGCCGTTTAACTGTGGAGTAAATGTTCAGGCTCAGGCTGGATCCCAGGCTCTAGGACTTGGCAAAGTGGGAGGATCCCAGAGCTCGGGCTGCAGCCCAAGCCTGAACATCTACACCGCAGTTAAACATCCCTGTGACGGGGTTGGGACTCACCCCCTGGCGCCTCCTACTAGTTGTCTCAGGAATTAGCTCTGTCCAGTGGAGCGCCCCCTCCTGGTGGTGTCCTGTCCGTTGTCTCGCCCTCGGTTGGCGTGTGGACCCGCATCGCTCTCCGTTTTGTGGCATCCTCTCCCGGACCACTGCCCCCCGGGGGGGCCCCTTGTCCATCCCCCCCCCCCTCCCGGGGGGGGGGGGGGGGTTAACAGGAGTCTTTGCACTGGCAACCCCCAAGTCTAGCCCCTCTTACGTCAGGGGGCAGGTTGCAGCCTGACTCGGCCACTGCTCCACGGCCCAGTGCAGCACAAGGGGGAACGGGGGGACCCAGGCCCGCCCGCTACTCTGGGTCCCGACCCAGGGACCCTCTAACAGCAGCCTCTCAGCCCTCCTTCTCTCCCCTTGCCTTCAGCCTTCCCTGGGTCACTTCCCCTCTGACCCCATTGCACCCTCTAGGCCCTTCTACTCAGGGCCGGCAGTCTGGCAGGTATCAGGCTGAAGCTCCACTCTGCTTCCCTGAGCCTGCCCAGCACTGTGCTGTGCTGTCTTGGGTGCTGGTCTCCTGCCCAGGAGACAGACCTTCCTCCCTGAAGGTCTGGGACAGACTGACTCTCTTCTCTCAGAGCAGCCTTTTTATAGGGCTGAGCCTGGCCCTGATTGGCTGTCTCCAATCCGGGCCCTGATTGGCTCCCAATAAGCCCTTCTCTTATTGGCTGCTGGGCTGCACAGGCCTGCTGCAGCCCCCTCTAGCATGGGGATGGGGCAGACACCCTACCACAATCCCCTTAGCTTGAGCCCAAGTCAGCTGGCATGGGGCATCCATGGGTGTCTATTTGCAGTGCAGATATATCCAAAGAAGCAGCGAATAAGGCATTTGACACTTGGTCAGGACAGGTGAGATCTATTCTTCGCTCTGCAACTTATTGGCTGGGTGAGCTTGGGCAACACATTTCACCTCTGTTTCCCCTTGCACCCTTTATCTGTCTAGATCATTGAGCTCAATGGAGTTCTGATCTTGCTTAGAACCTTTAACACAAAAAATATTTTAAATATTCTTTACATTTCAGTGGTAAGGCCCTGATTTATATCCCATATAACTCCTTGGATCTAATGACACTGGATGGCATGTAAGTCAGTGAAGAATTTGCCCCTATAAGCTGAGGGTCTGCTTCTTCACTTCTTTACACCTTGTGTAGTAATTTACAAGTTTGCCAAGTTGGTATCTATCACAACCCGACTGGCAGCATTTTATACTTACTTTGTTCTCACTTTGACTATGCAAAGTACAAGACAGTGAAAAATACCATACCACAATCACTGAAAAATACAGTATTTGGGCCAAACTGTGCATTTAGTTGCAGACCGAGAATGGGGCTCCATGGGTATAAATGAGCACAATTTGTCCCTATGTTTTCTAGTTGTTTTATTGGCATAAACACAATATTATATGCAACATAGCTCAGTTTATAAAGATAGGGATCTTCTTCTTGCTAGATCTCTTTATAATAGCTTAGAATATCCTTTTATAAAATCTTTATATATATTATACACACCCCATATTGTACCTGTTTATTTTTTTGTCAGATAATGAGGCTGTCATTTTGTAGAAATATTGAAAGAAAAAAAAAGGTAAACATGCTACTGATATTAGCTCTGAAGTGCTGGGTAATTGTAGAGGGCCCTGGGCAAAAACAAACCATAGATGTGCAGTAGTCATAGCACATCTTGTCTTAACTTGTCTTTGTTAGTGCAAGTGAAAAGGTTAATGCTGTTCAATTCCGTCATCACAGAGTGAGGGACCGTGGCATCTTTGAAATCTAAACTTACCCACAGTGCAGTTGATGTGATTCCTGGGAGAATCATATTACTTACAAGTTTGTTCAGTAATATGAATGTCAATTAACCACGTGCTGGTGCATTATATAAAAAAAACCCTAACAGATTGCTGTTAGTATGCTTATCACAAGATAAAGCTTTGCTGCTGTCTACCAACAGCATATGGCAAGGTCTCAGCCACCTACTAACTATAAAGGCTTTATCTTACTAGCCAAGACAGATACAGGGACTGGGTCCCTGCAAGGGCTCTTCAGTAGCATGTGTGACAATTTTAAGGAATAAAACTACATTTAAAGTGGAGTAATTTATGATGATTTAAATTCAATACCAATTAAAATTCTATGGGGCTGATTCTCCACTGCCTTGCGTAGTCAGTTAAAGTGAGAACAAAGTAGGTATTAAATCTGCCAGTCAGGCTGTGATGGATACCAACTTGGCGAAAGTGTAAATGACGACAAGGTACAAGGAAGTGGCAAAGCAGACCTCCAGCTTATAGGGCTAAATCCTTCACTGACTTACATGCCATCCAGTGTCATTAAATCAGTGGCGTTACATGGGATATAAATCAGAGCCTTACAACTGAAATCTGAAGCATATTTAAAACAAAGCTGATCGTCTGCTATTCCCAAGAGATTCTCCTGGCTGCTGGGAATGGGCATCTCCTTTTCCTCTCCAGGCTTCGGTTTGTTGTCTGCCTTCTAACTGATAGGAGGTTCTGACAACTATCTCCTTCCATGTGGGCTAGGGGATATATTCCTCAGCACTAGTGCCGCTAGCTGCTCTTCTATGCACTGTGTCCAGCATATATGAATGAAGCAGAGCTGGCTCAGGCTCACAGGGCTCATGTTACTGCCCTAAAAATATCTATGCAGACATTGTGGCTCAGGTTGAAACTAGGGCTCTGAAGCCCACCTCCCATCCCTAAGCTTCGGGGCCTCAGCCGCAACATCTACACAGCTTTTTTTAACACAGTAGCGCAAGCCTGAGTCTGTCGACCCAGGCGCTTAGACTCATTACATGGGCCGCCGCCACTGTGTACACAAACCCAAGGGGAATTAGGAGCCTAAGTCCCATTTTTCAAAAGTGACTTCGGCACTTAGGAGGACTTTCAGTGGAGGAGTTCAAAGACGCTTACACTCCAAAATATCTAAATACCTAAATAATTTTTGAAAATAGGACTTGGACTCCTAAGTCACTTGTGTGCTTTTGAAAATGTTATTCCTGCCTAGATGCGAAACCATGTTAGCATCTTCCTAGATAACAAAACTCAGTCCCACCAGACCCCCTGGAGTACTGGATTCCCCACGAGAGGGTCATGCAACTCTAAACCGTCCCAGTGGCACAGATCCTAGCAGAAAATCAGACACTCTGTGAACAGCTAACACAGTCCCAGGAAGAAAAGTCTGTGCTCCAGGCGCAGAATTCCATGCTGCAGGCCATTGCCCTTTGAACTGAGCCCCATAGTACCACAACCCGAACATTTTGATAGTAACCGCCAGATGTTCAGGGGATTCCTGAATCAATGCCATCTCCTTTTCCTGCCCTGCCCTCAACTGTATCCCACCAACAAGTCCGGGGTGGGACTAGTGACCAGTTTGCTTACAGAAGAAGCACTGGAGTGGGAGCAAAGCAGCCCACCGTCAATGGACTGGAATGCCTTCCTGCATATGTTTTTCATACTCTTTGTAGACCCTCATTGCACTCACTCCATGGAAGCAGCACTACGAAGGCTCCAGCAAGGGGCAAGGGCCAACAGCCTTGTATGTTGCCCAGTTCTGGCAACTCGCAGCTGATGTTGAGTGGAACGAGGCAGCCCAAGTGCATCATTTTCGGCATGAGCTCAGTGAGCAAGTAAAAGACGAGCTAACCGGCACCGAGACGCGTTTGGATGCATTTATCAGTCTCTCTCTCCGCATCGACATCCGGCTGCATAAGCAAAGGGAGAAAAGGAGGGGCACCCTGCTACCACTCTACCTACATGTTACACCAAAAATCTCAGGGCCCAACCATGAACTGATGCAGGTTGTTCTGGAACACCAACACCTGATCTTGGAAGAAATGGAATAGTTACGGTGCAATAACCTATGTTTTTATTGTGGAGCACCAGGACATGCTCTCACCTCATGCCCACTGCAAACCTCAAACCCGCAAGAAGTTGGAAAACAAGCCTGCCCAGGCCATATAGAGGGAGCCGGCCTGGGCACCACCCAGATGCTATGCTAAGGAACTAACCCCCAGCCCTCAAAAGAAACCCAATCCAGAACACATGGGTCCTCCCCACACTTCCAAGTATAAATGGAGTTACCTACTAGGGATGTGGCCAAGCCGATTGCCCCCCTCTCCCCTCAGGGGCTCTGATCAATACCAGGACTACTGATAACTTCATAGATGTCAAAGCCACTCAAGCACGATGAATCTTCCTTGTTTAAAGTCCACATCAGTTCTCATAGAAACAATTGATGGGTCCCTCCTGTCCTCAGGGCCAGTGACTCAAGAAACAGTGCCCCTAGAGACTGTAATCCTGGACCATGGGGAAGTGCTACAGTTCAACATGATCCATTCCTCACATTTCCCCCTAATTCTTGGCATCACCTGGCTGGAGCAGCATGACCCTTGCATCTCCTGGAGAGAAAAGAGGATCAACTTCCCCTCTGACTACTGCCTAAGGGTCTTCCTGTGCAGAGGAGCTAGCCCAAACCTTCTTGTCCTGGGCTTCTAAGGCCGATTGGAAGTGACCACATATGTGGAGGGACTCCAGCTGGTGGCAGCTAGCCAGGAGGAATCATTCCCAAGCCTAAATCCCAATCTCCCTGAAAAATGTTGGGATTATGCGGACATTTTTGAAAAGAAGAATATGAACATGCTACCTCCACACCAAGTCTATTACTGCCCTATAGATCTGCAACGCAGGGCAAAGGTCCCTTATGGACAGATCTATTCAATGTCCAAGCCTGAACTGGCAGACCTTCATGAATACATCTAGGAACACCTGGCCAAGGGCTTCACCGAGTGTTCCACCTTCCCAGCAGGGGCTCCAGTCCTTTGCATAGACTATCGGGCCCCAAAGCATGTCACAATCCAAAACCAGTATCCTCTGCCTTTGATCTCAGAGTTACTAGATTGTGTGAGGTCTGCCAGAATCTTCACGAAACTGGACCTCAAGGGTGCTTACAACCTAGTGTGCATCAGGGCAGGAGACAAATGGAAGTCTGTGTTTCGAACCCACTATGGGCACTTTGAACATTTAGTAATGCCATTTGGGCTGACCAATGCTCCTGTGACCTTTCAACACTTTGTGAATGACATATTTAGTGACATCCTGGACCAGTGTGTAGTGATCTATCTCAATGACATACTTGTGTTTGTACATCCTGGAAAGCCTATGAAAGCATGGCCTGTTTATGAAGTTGGAAAAAAATGTACCTTTGACCAGTCCTCCACAGAGGACTTCTTGGATTACATCCTTTCCACAGAGGGTGTTAAGATACACTCTAAGAAGGTGAAGGCCATCTGGACCAGGCTCATGTCCAGCTGGATTGCCAAGGTTGTTTGGACACCTGAAGCTCACCATGCTTTCAAACAATTCAAGGCTGCTTTCACCACCATCCCAATTCCATTACACCCAGCCCTGGCCCTGGCATTCATAGTGGAAGCCAAAGCCTCCAATTTAGCCCTGGGGTTACTCTTCCAGAGGAATAATCTGCAGGAAGTCCTGTACCCCTGCACCTACTATTCCCAAAAACTCATCCTGGATTAACAGAATTAAGAAATATTAGATAAAGAACTATTTGCAATCAAATCAGCCTTCAAAGAGTGTCACTATCACCTCACGGTAGCCCAAGAACCAGTGCAAATCTTTCCAGACCATAAAAACTTCAAATATCCATGGAAGGCTCAAGCCTTGAACCAAATACCACTCAGGTGAGTGTTATTTTTCTCTTGATTTGATTTCATCATCACCTAGCAGCTGGGAACCAGGAATGGGAAAACTGACACCTTATCCCAAAAGGGGAATCCTACCAAGAAAGCGAGGAGCCTAGCCAAGAATCACCTTGCTCCTAAAACCTTGCAACTTCCTCAGAGCCACAAAACACCAAGACCTGATGTAATCTTGTCCACTTTGCAGGGTGATCTGTTAGCCCAGGAGGTGATGGAACAGCCTGAGCAAAGAGCCAGAACCAAGAGGCAGTGCTCCACACAGGAAGGGAGCACCTACCTCAATGGTCATGCATTCCAACAGAGTGCCCCCAGCTAGAAGTGCTACATCTCTGCCATAATACTCCATTGGCAGGTCACTTCAACAGCCTTAAGACCTTCCACACAGCTTTCCATTTCTTCTTGTGGCCCATATGCAGGCCAAAGCTCAGGACTATGTTAACTCTTGTGACATGTGTCCGCGCACCAACATTCCACGTGCTAAGTCCCTCAGCACCCTGGAAACCCCTTCTAGACCATGGGCCTCAATCACATTGAACTTCATAGTGGAACTCCCTGACTCACACAGAGGTCTTGACTGTTGTAGACCAACTAACCAAGATGGCATACTACATCCCCTGTAACAGCCTGCCCCCTGCTGAACAAAGGCTCAATGCCTAGTGATTCATCTGGTCCACCTTCATGGGTTTCCAGCCTGTGTCACCTCAGATCAAAGCCCTGCAATTTGTCTCGCGCTTCTGGCATGAAGCATTCCAGCTAATGGACATGCTTTTACCTCCTTTTTCATACTTTTACCTCCTTTGCTTATCATCCCCAGACAGATAGGCAAATGGAGAGGGCAAACCAAGTATTAGAGCAATACCTGAGGTACTTTGTCAACTCCCATCAAGACAACTAATTCTCCCTCCTCCCACATGCTGAGTTCTTATATAAGGCAGAGTCCCTTCTTTGACAATTATGATTATCACCCTCACTTCCACCTGGCTTTGCCAGCAGCCTCCTCAAACCCTGCAGCTGCCGACTGGGTCCAATGAATTCACCATATCCAGGAGGAACTTAAGAACGACCTCAAAGATGTGAAAAGGGACTATAAGTAAGGTTGCAAGTCTGTCATGGTGGTCATGGAAGTTACAGAATCCATGACTTTCCATGACCTCCGTGACTTCTGCAGTGGCCGGTGCAGCCCCTGGGCCAGCAGTAGCAGTTTGGGTGTAGGAGGGGACTCAGGGCTACGATAGGGGGTTAGAGGCACGGGGGGCACTTACCTGAGGGTGGGGGGCTCCCCGGCTCCCACTGGCATTGCCCTACGGCTCCTGGGTGGAGGAGGGGCCAGGCAGGCGGCTCCATGCGCTGCCCGCCCTGCAGGCCCCGTCCCCGCAGCTCCCAGTGGCTGCGGTTCCCGGCTAATGGGAGTTGCGCAGCCGGTGCTTGTGGCAGGAGCAGCACGCGGGGCTCCCCCTGGCCCCTCCGCTGCCTAGGAGCCAGGGACACGCGGAGCTGTGTAGGGAGCCCCTGCCAGCCCCACCAACCCTCCCCCCCCCAGCACCAACAGGAGTCCCAGGCCGCACGCCGCTGCCTGCCCCTCCTCAGCACCAGCGGGGGTCCCAGGTTGCATGCCACTGCCCAGTCCCCCCACCCCAGCACCAGCAGCGTCCCAGGCCACCTCCCCCAGCACCCATGGTGCCCCCACACTGCCCCCCAGAGCACCCGCAATCCCCCACCCAAGTTTTAGTTAGGAGTATATAGTAAAAGTCATGGACAAGTCATGGGCTGTGAATTTTTATTTACTGCCCGTGATCCATCCATGACTTTTACTAAAAATACCCGTGACTAAAACATAGCCTTATCTATACATAGTATACAAACCATCAACACCAGGAAGGCTCAGCTCTCATGGTAGGCTAAAACGTCTGACTTGCCACAAAGCACCTCCGTACAAACAGGCTGTCCCACAAGCTAGACCACCAGTTCCTTGGACCTTTCCAGAACTTTGCTTTCAAATTACAGCTCCCTTGACCTTTTAAGGTACATTCCGCTTTCCATGTATCCCTCCTGAAGGCTTACACAGATGACTCCTTTCCCGATTGGTCCCAAAAGCCACCTCCACCAGTCCAGCTCCAAGGACATGAAGAATATGTAGTACACGCAATCCTCAACTTTAAATGGCAGAGGAGGAGACTGTACTACCTAATTGACTGGGAGGATAGGTCCCAAAGAATGCTTCTGGGAACCTGCTGCCCATGATCTGATAGAAAGATTATATCAAGACCATCCAGATAAACCTACCCTTACAGAAAAGGGGCACCCCTGAAGAAGGTGAGGGGTGATGTAAGGACCTAGGGACTAGAACCTGGGTCTGCAGAGTCACTTAGGTGTTTTTGAAAATGTTATTCCTGTCTAGATCAGAAACTATGTTAACATCTTCCTAGATAACAAAACTCAGTCCCTATAGGCCTTTTCTACACTAACTTTTACTTAGTTTAAACAGCATCCCAGCCTATAAGGACTTTGGGATTAGAATCCAGGCCTGCAGAGCCTGGGACAGCTGATATTCCCACAGTGCCACCAGGAAACCAGACACAGCGAGGGCGCACCATGCAGAGTTCATGCTGCAGGAAGTACTGTCCAAGAGACCCAGACTAATGGCACCCTGCAGCCCTCTGATTGGCCAAGCACCCTATTTAACCCCAGGGGTTGCCCCAGGAAGTTGTCTGGGCAGTCACACAATCTTCAGCCTGCTAAAATGTTGGACTTTGTTTGATCTCCTGACCTCAGGCCTCTAACTCCAGCCCGACTCTGACCCTTACTCTTGCCTCCTAATTCCAGACTGGTACTCCTCTGATCTCCGGTCTCAGACTCCAGCCTGACTGTGATCCTGACTCTTGCTTACAGAACCTGTCTCTTGTGATTCCTCCAACTCCTGCCTGCAACCACCGTCCCCGGTGGGCAGACCTCAGTCCAGCTGTAGTCACTAGACCAGACCACCTGTGCCCCGGTCCCTTACACAACCATGTTAGAAACTAGTTTGGTCTTGCCTGTGTTCAATCAAGGTGATAAGGAAATCTGTTCCAGATATGGATTTTCATATGTAGTATATTTAAAATATTTAATTTAGATTTCATTGACTGTCTTTAGAGTAGTGTTAACGGTGCTAGTCCAATATACTGGACAGTGTGCATGATATGGTGCTAGTCCCAGGGTGAATGATCACATATGGTGGATTTCATTTCCCCTAAGAAACTGGATTTAATGTGGGTGATGTGAATAAAGACTGAGTATTAATATATGCCCCCAACCAACCAGTGGCTTCAGTATATCTGTACTTCAACTGCTACTCCAACTTCAGAGCTGGAATAGTAGTCTCAGCCACAGGCACACCTAGGTTGTGCATGGTGATTGTACCACTCCAGCTGCATCCTCTCTCTGGCTCAATTCCCAACACTACCCTCTGTGCTAGTTTATGCAGTGCTTGCCAAAGACAACTCTATGGTGGACAAACAATAAGGAGGGTTCTTCTGCTCCCAATGTGAAGCCTCCCCAAATGGCTTAAAGAAGTGAGAGGTCATGCAGATACCAGATTAATTATATGCATAATTAAGACTACCTACGACTCAATTCTCTTACTTTTTTTTCTGGGCTGTTTGTGGCTTTGCAGGACTTTAGCCTCAGAGGATTAAATGATCTGACATCCTGCACAGCTGCACCCATACATGTGCCAAGGAGAAAACCCAAGCTTGCAGAGGTTCCTCCCTATATTGTCAAGAGCTAAAAGGATTTGTGGTTTCTCTAGTAAGCCAGAGATACAGCTACTCCAGTTCTACCCACCCAAAAATTATCATCCACATTTTCAAGCGTGTCCATTCTTTTTGGGGGTGCCCAGTTTGAGGAACCAAATGCCTGATTTTTAGAGGTGTTGGGCACTCAATGCTGTCATTAATTTTATTTGGCGTGGGGAGGGCTCAGCATCTCTGAGATCCACACCCACAGCATCTCCCACTGAGCACCAAAAAGTGGGGCACCCAAAAATCACTGGATGCTTTTCGACAGCATTGCCGCCTATATTTTAGCAAAGGGTCCACTTTGCACACAACTGTCTCCCACAAGGGGGTCACCTCCTCTGCAGCAGTGTGCCCCCATCTCTTTACCTTGACCATATGGGCATTGCCCACCCACCCTTCTGTACCCAGGGGAGATTCCTCTAATACAGCCAGAGACTACCTTACACAATGTGGATCCACCCATATAAAGAGGATCTGGAGCAACCAGTGAAAGAGCTGTGTTGTAAAAGAGCAAGGACAGAGATGATGGAGAGGGTCAGGGCCTCTGACCCCTCACATCCTCCACACACACACACACACACACGCAAAACACAGATCTTAATGTATCCATGGGGCTTGTGGGCCAAACACGTGCTTTCATTTGTGTGGGAAGGCAGAAGAAGAAAGAAATTCTGGGGGAAATGTCCACAACATGGATATTAGAGAAGGGTATGATCCGGCCCATTATTATTTCTAAGCGTGAAGACAGCCATTCGTGCGTATGTGTTCATTGCCAAAGGGGAAAAAACAGAGGTATCGGTTAACAAGGGAAGAAGGTAAATCTTATAATATTATGCTTCTGTATCATGCCAAAATAAAGGTTGCAGTAGACAGTGAAGCATTTAAAGGGGAAAATTTCCACTGTACTGTTAGTAACACAATTTTAGATTCAATCTTCTTCATTCAGGGAAGAGAGATATCCTTATGCTTGCTGTTGGTGTCTTTTCAAAAATAGCTCTAATTTCTCTTGCTATTTAATACATGGCATAGCTCTTGACAACACTCACAGTCTTTATTAATTAAAGCCTAGGTGGTTGCAGCAGTCTGAGCTGGAGTATAATCCTTAAGATTCAGTCCCCCCTCAAAAGAAAAAAAAAATGGTGATAGTTCGCCTGACAACAGGGTAAACAGATTATTGTGTTATTGCTGGCTGATTGCCGGAGTTATTTTGGAGCTTCATAATTCATTTAAAGAGATTTTTGACATTTATGAAATGACTTCTATAATCAACTGACAGTGCAATATCCTATAATTGTTCAATTAAAAATGAGTACTAGTGCATTCATTTATTAGTAGAATCAGATAATTGTCTTGCCACTAAAGAGTACTTCACACTTTGCGCATCAAATGGAAATGTTTGAGTATAAATCTGTGACACAGCAGCCAAAGTCCTGGGGATTTTTCAAGTGAAGGTGTAATTATTACAGACCTCTGAAGTAAATATGGTTTCATGTGATAATCTTTAAAGGGATTGTGTGTGCCTTACAAGAAACACTTCTGCATAAACTATTGCATCCGGTGAGATGGACATGAATGCATTTCCTACGACTACCCAAGTTCACGTCATTTTAAAAATGGACAGTATAAAACTCACATTGAAATCACAAAGCTGGATTCAGCTCTCTCCATTCTCATTTATCTTTTCGTTTCTTGGGAATGCAAGTTATTACCTAGGTAAGGTGACCAAGAATGACTGCATTGATAAATCATTTTTGTATGGGAGACTCCATTGGGATCTGAATTCACAAGCTACAACTTCCAGACACACAAACACGTAGGACCTGATCCTGGAAGGTGCTGACTGTGTGAATCCTTAAAGCTAACTGAAGTCCATGGAACATGAGAAACTTAGCACCTTGCACAATTAGGCACACAAACAGTTTCAAAGTACAGAATTTCTTTTCAGTATGGAATATTTTAACTTGCATTATCACAAACCATTTGCTAAGCAAAATCATAAATCAATTTTTCATTAAATAATAATAAAGCTTTGTACATCGAGTAGGTAGAGATCATACGGAAAACTATGGAAGCAAATCACTCAAAGGCAAGCAACAGCAGCAACCACTTCACAAATATAATGATTTTTTTAAAATTATCTTTCTATTTCGTAGGACAACCTTTCCGAATTCTTGGCTAAAACTCACAATTTATATTCTGATACTGATAGCTAAACAAATCCAGTGCATAGTCACTGGATAGAAGATAATGCTTAATTTCAGGCTGCTACAGTATAGCATTTAGTAATATGTCATTTCAGATTTCAATTAAGCTTAAACCCCTTTCCCCATACCATACCACTTTGACAACAGCAGAACACAGCCATATTTTTCATTTAGTTACACTACCTAGACTTCTTTATATTGCATTCCATCCATTGATCTCAAAGTACTTTAACAGACAACGAATAGTTCTTTACAACATTTCTCTGAGTTAGCCAAGTGTTACTCTCCCAATTTTAAAGATGGGGAAAGCTATGGCACAGAAATGTTTTGGCCAAAATTCTCAAAAATGACATCTGATTTTTGGAGACTGCAATTTTTGGGTGCCCAATTTGAGACGCATAGGACCTGATTTTAAGGCACAATGGCAGTTCAGATCAACAATCAGATGCAGGTGTTTGGTTCAAAATCA
>NW_020664463.1:2159356-2221856 GCF_002925995.2 Terrapene triunguis | reverse complement strand
CTGTGCCAGTAGCTTTGTCTGCACATACTAAGTATCTAATTAGTCATCAGGATCAAATACAATAAGGAAAGAAAGTTAAATCTCCTTCATTTATGTGCTCATTAGAACATGGATTATTTAAAAAGGGATTACATGAAAAAATTGTAGAAAAAAAATCACCACTGAGATTCTTTGTGCAATTTTGTTGGTAAAGTTATAAACCTGCACAGTGCAGATTTTTTAAAATTTATTTTCTTAACCAATAAAATAGACTAAAGTGGAAATGTGAAGGTCCAGACTGACTTGCCTGGCATTCTGAAGTTTCTTAGTTCTGAGCTGCACAGCCATATATCCTCGAGAGCAAACAAGAACCAGATGTGCTTCATTTCTCAAGTTTTGACAATCTTTATTATTCCGTTTATCTGCTATTCATAGTGAGACGTAAACATCTTACTTCCCAGTGAGAGCCTCGTATCAGCTGTGGGTCAGTTTAAAATATTGGGAATCAATAGGTTATAAAACATCAGCCAGCACAAAAAAGGCAGAGCCAGAGCAAATTCATCGAATGTCAAAAAATAAACATCAACAGTTAAAAATGTAATAAGACAATAAATAAAAGGCAGGAAATGTATATAGTGACAGACCCAGACCAGTGGGGTACAGAAGTCTGGTAGACGGCAAATATACTGGTCACTGGATGAGTAGTTTTCTGTTCCCTGAGTGACCAGACCTATTGGGATCCAGGAAGTGGGCGGGCAAAGCCCGCCCACTGCTAAAGGATCCCCCCCAAGCCTAAGGGGGGGTCCACAGGACCTGGAGACCAAAAAATTACGGGGGACAACTAATAAAAGAACAGGGACAGGAGTGAGGTCAAAGCGTCAAACGAAGCGAACCAGACGGGGACACCGAGCAGAGAACCCCGGACAGCGCCCACTGCTCCTCGAAGGCATCAAGGGAGCCAGTGGACGCCGCCCAGAGGAACTCTGCCCGGATACGTGAAAGAACGGAGGACCTGAAATACACCCCATAGTCACAGGAAACTCCATCGGCCAACCTCCTCACTCTGGTTTTATAGATGGCCAGTTTCGCTAGGGCCAGAAGGAGGTTGACCAGGAGGTCCCACGACTTTGTGGGGCGATGGATAGGGAGTGCATAAATAAAAAGGTGAGGAGAAAAGTGCAACCAAAATCTTAACAAAATATCCGTGAGGAGCCGGAATAGGGGCTGCAGCCTGGCGCACTCCAGGTAAACATGCGCCAGGGTCTCCCTCATGCCGCAAAAGGGGCAGGTGTCTGGGATAGGGGTAAACCGCGCCAAGTACACGCCCGTACTCACGGCTCCGTGAAGGAGCCGCCAACTGATGTCCCCGGTGGGCTTCGGGATCAGAGCAGAATAAAGGCTGGCCCACCGGGGCTCCTCACCCTCCAGAGGTGGCAGAAGGTCCCGCCAATTCGTATCGGGGCGGGACGCGAGGGTGAGGACATGAAGAACATGGAGCACAAATGTGTATAGATGTTTCCTTAGCGCGGTCCGGAACAGAACTGGCTGCAGATGGTGCAGCCGGCTCATGGCGAATGGACGGGGAGGGAGCTGGTTGGTTCCACGGGGCGGGGGCCCGATGAAAAAGTCTGGAGGGCTCGGAGTGGAGGGTGGGCGGGGCGTGCCCTCTCGCAGGACCCGGTCGAGATAGTCCCGAGCAGCGGGCGGCAAAGCGGCCCTCACCTCCTGAAGTACGCGCCGGGGAGTACAAGGTCTGGAGAGCCCCATGCACTGAGCGAGCGTCAGGGGATCCAGCCAGTCTCTCCGGTCGTAGTCCAGGAGGTCTCCAACTTTGGTGACTTCTGCTAGGACCAACCTCTGGCGCACCATGGGGGACTCCGCCACCTGCACACGAAGCTGGGGGTTGTGTAGCAGGGGCTCCGCGAGGAGATCTGCCCCCACGGTGGCCGCCACGGACCTGGTCACTGAAAACAGTTTCCAGGTCCGGAGGAGGTGCTGGTAGAAGACCGGCAGCTCGGAGAGGCCTCGCGGAAGACCTCTCGGATGGAGACAAAGGAGCTGCCGGTCATATCGGAGCCCTCGGAAGCGGCGCAGGAAGGCATGCGCCAATACGCTCCATGCTGGACTACCTGCACCATAAAGGAGCCTCTGTAGGGCCTGGAGGCGGAAGACGTGGACCTGAGCGTGCAGACACTTCAGGCCCTGCCCTCCCTCCTCCAGGGGTAGATGGAGAACCCCCGCAGAGACCCAGTGCAGTCCTGACCAAAAGAACTCCAGAATCAACGTCCGGAGGGTGGTCAGAAAGCCCGGGGCCGTGACCAGGGTGTTGAGCCGGTACCAGAGCATGGACAGGACTAGTTGATTGAGCACCAGTGCTCTCCCTCGAAGGGAGAGACACCGGAGCAGTCCTGTCCATTTCCGGAGCCGCTCTGACACTCTGCCCTCTAAACCTAGCCAGTTCTCCGGCGGAGACGGATGCGTGGCAGAAAGGTAAACGCCGAGATAGAGCAGCGGACCCGCGCTCCACCGGATGGCCTGAAGCGTGGGTGGGAGGGAGCTCGCCTGCCACCCGTCCCCTACCACCAGGCTAGAGCTCTTGACCCAGTTGACCCGGGCGGAGGAGGCCGCCGAATAGATGGTCTGGCAAGCCTCCACCCGCACCAAGTCGCCCGGGTCCTGGACCACGAGGAGCACGTCGTCGGCGTACGCCGACAGGACCAGCCGTAGCTCCGACTCCCACAGCACCAACCCTGCCAACCTCCTACGGAGGAGACAGAGGAAGGGCTCGATCGCCAGAGCATACAGCTGGCCCGAGAGGGGGCACCCTTGACGTACTCCTCGCCCAAAGCTGACCGGTTCAGTCAGGGTCCAGTTGAGCCTGACCAAACACTCTGCGGAGGCGTACAGCACCTGGAGAAAACCCACAAACTGGGGCCCAAAGCCAAACGCTAGCAGAGTGCCCAGGAGATACCCGTGGTCCACCCTGTCGAACGCCTTCTCCTGATCCAGGGACAGAAGGGCGAACGACAGACCATCCCTACACCCAAGTTCCAAGAGGTCCCGGACCAGATACAAGTTGTCGAAGATGGTGCGGCCCGGGACGGTGTAGGTCTGGTCTGGGTGAATCACGTCCGCCAGCACGGACCCTAGCCGCAGTGAGATGGCCTTCGCTACGATTTTATAGTCCGTGCTGAGGAGCGAGATGGGACGCCAATTCCGTAAATTGCGGAGGTCCCCCTTCTTCGGCAATAAGGCGAGCATGGCTCGCCTGCACAAAAGAGGGAGGACCCTGCTCTGCAAGGACTAGGCCCAGACGGTGACAAGGTCCGGGCTGAGGACGTCCCAAAACACGCGGTAGAACTCCACGGTCAGCCCGTCCATGCCCGGAGATTTATTGGTGGGCATGCGGCGGAGGGCTTCCGAGAACTCGGCCAGAGTGAGAGGCAGCTCCAGCCGGTCTCGGTCGCCCGTGCTGACCATCGGGAGTTCATCCCAGAGCATTCTGCAAGCGTTAGGATTGGTCGGATCCGGGGAGAAAAGGCCTGCGTAGAAGGCCCTGGCCCTCCCGCACATTTCCGCCGGATCCGTGAGGGGGGTGCCGTCCTCTGCTAGAAGGCAGGTGACGTGCTTCTTGGCCCCCCTCTTTTTCTCCAGGGCGTAGAAGAAGCGGGAGCCGCGATCCATCTCCCGAAGGAGGCGGATGCGGGATTGAACAAAGGCACCTCGGGTCCGATGGTCCTCGAGGGTCCGGAGCTCTTCCCGCTTCTCCCGGCACGCTCTGCAGAGGGATGGATCACCGGGGCTGGCGGCTAGACGCCTCTCCAGCTCTAAGACCTCCCGTTCCAACTGCCCTATCGCCGCATCCCTCCGTCGGCTGGCGCCCCGGGTGTAGTCACGGCAGAAGAGCCGGGCGCGCACCTTCCCCAGGTCCCACCGCCGCACCGAGGGAAAGGCACGCCGCTGCCCTCACCAGGCCAGCCAGAACTCCCGGAAGGACACTATGAAGCTCACATCCTCCAACAAGCTATTATTAAAGTGCCAATAGGCCGGCCCCGGCCTCTCCGCGCAGAGAGAGGCTGTCACGGTGGCTAGATGGTGATCTGAAAAAGGGGCCGGCCGGACGCTGGAGGACCTCCATCTGGACAAAAGTGAATGTCGAAACGTCATCCGGGTGGTGGTCGCACCAGACGTCTACCAGGGAGTGATGTTCGACGATCTCCCGGAGGACATCCACGGCGGCCGGGTGCTGCTCGGTCCCCAAGCAGTCCCGTTCCTCAAGGGTGGCGTTAAAGTCCCCGCCCAGGACCAGGCACTCGCGAGGATCCAAGGTGCCGAGGAAGGCGGACGCCTGCTGATAAAAACACAACCTCTCCAGGCCAATGTCGGGGCGTAAACGTTGACGAGATTAACCACAAGCCCCTCCATGCGGACCCGGAGGTGTAGCAGGCGGCCTGGCACAGCCTCGGCGACCCCCAGCACCTCGGGCCGTAGGTCGGGGGAGAACAGGGTCGCCACTCCAGCCATACGAACTGTGAGGTGGCTAAAATAGACCCTGTCCCCCCACTCCAGCCACCAGCTAGCTTCAGCGGCTGGATCCGTATGGGTTTCCTGCAGGAAAATCACAGAGTACCCCCCTTCCCAAAGGAAGGAGAGCACCTGGCTCCTGCGGAGACCCATCCTACAGCCCCGGGTGTTTAATGTTGCAAAGATGATCAGTGCCATAAGGAGGGCTGGGGGGGATCCTTGCCAGCAGAGACGCTCACGGCCTCCGTCGGGCCGCGCAACAATCCGTGACCTACCCCGTGGGCGATTAAGGAGTCATGGAAGAGGCGGACCCATTGGTAGGCCGCAGCGGCCTGCCTCCCGGTCCTCTTACCCTCCCCCATGAGGGCCCTCGCGGCCCGGAGGATCTGATGAAAATCTCCCCATCGCTGGAGTGCAAGCTGTACCTTGTTGCGGGAGCCACAGATGTCCTCAAGGAACTCCCGTAGCTCCTCTCTCAGCGTATGGGGGGGTGGGGTCACTGATCTATGGCTTTCCCCCAGTGGGGCCCCTGTCACAGCCCCGTGGCCCAGCGAGACGGGCAAGCAGGGGGCAGACCCTCGACGTGGCGTCCGATGGGCCGACGCCACGTGGCCCGCCTCAGATCCTGGCTCAATGGGGGGCGGCAGAGGGAAAATAGCAGCCCCTGGTGGGTCGGGACAGGGAAAAACAAAGGCCGCTCCTTGGGGGTCATCCTCTGGGATATAGAAGGAGACAGCCCCAGGGGCAGCAAAAGCATCACGGGAAGTGGAGGGGACAGGGATGGGGTCGGTGTCAGGGGTAGGGCTGGAATCAGGAATAGGGACAGGGGAAGGGGCGATATTGGGATTGGGGGTCCCAGCAGCCAGGCCACTGGGTGGGGGGGTAACACCCTGCAAATGGGCTCAGGGATTTGCGGGGAGGAAGGTGGGCCCTCGGCGATGCCGGACTCGTGCTCCAAGGCAGATGGTAAGGCCACGGCATCCGTAGGTGGAGAATCAACGATGGGGCCCCCACCCGGAAAGGAGGTCAGTTGCCCCTCAGCCATGAGGGAGTCCCCTGGTGACTCGAGTCCCGGTTGCATGGCACTGGCCATCGCCTCAAGAGGCTCGGCGGCCGCTAGCGGGGTGCCATCTGCAGCCGGGTTGGTGGAAGAGTCCAGGGGCTCCTCGGAGGCAGGAGCGGAAGCAGTGGGTAAGGGGACAGAACATGGGGAAAGCGGGGCCGAGGCGAGGTCGCTCAGATCGAGGCCTGCTGGCAGAGGGTCGTCCTCCTCCTGGGTAACCGGGGTCAGACCCAGGGCCTCGATCTCCTCATAAATGGAGGGGAGATCGCCGTCCACCACCCCAGGGTTCTCCTCGCCAGCACCCGAAGCGACGCTCGCCTTGGTGCTTGCAGGGGCTTCAGATTGTAAGGGGGCGAGAGGGGCTCCATTAGGGGCTTTCATAAGAAAGGACTCTGGAGGAGGGGCAGTGCTATCCTCTGATGTTGCCACGTCTTCCCCAGCCGGCAATGGTGGACAAAATCCACCCCGGGGCAAAGCGGAAGGCTCAGCATTGGTGCCCCCCTTCCTGGTCTTCCGGGGGGCTACCGCATCAGATGGGAGGCGCGGAGCTCGAGCCTTCCGCTTGCCCCACTTCCCCTGTACTAAGGACCAGCCCTCCATGGCATCATCCGGGGGCTGGCTAACAGGTGTTGGGTCAGGGAGCAAGGGCGAAGGCTTAGGGACTCGGGGAGGTAATGGTGGGGTAGCATGTAGGAGGGAGGATTCTCCCTGGGGCATGCCCTCTTCTATGCCTGGTGGTATCCCTACCTCACCCTCCTCCACAGGCCCCGCCAGATCGCAGGAGGCAGAGGCGGGGCCCTCCCGCTCGTCTAGGCGCACTGGGGGAGATACCCCTTGGGCCCGAGCAGGAGCATTGGTGGGCCGGAAAGGAGGAGGGGCGGCTTCGGGCGCCGGGCAGCTAGGGGCGCCGGCGATGACGGGGCTGGCGCCCTGCCGGGGCTCGGGGGTCCCGGATGTCCCTCCGTGCCGGGCCAAGGGGCAGTCCCTCCGGACGTGTCCCATCGCCCGGCAGAGGTAGCACCGGGCCTCCCCCGTTGAATAATGCACCCAGTAGCGGGCCCCCTGGTAGGGGACCAAGAAGGACCCCTCGAGCGCCTCACCGTCACGTGCTGCCGGCGGCAGTTGTAACTGTACCTACCGGTGGAATGAGAGGACATGACGGAGGGTGGGGTCTTTGCAGCCCAATGGGAGAGGGCTGACCACAGAGATTGGCCTTCCCAGGGTAGAGAGGGCGGGTAACAGGGCGGCATTTGGAAGGAAGGGAGGGACAGGAGTCAGGACCAGTCGGGCGCCCAGGTCTTCTAGCGGCTCCAGGGGGACGTACACGCCCCCCACCGCCAGGCCCTTCTCCACTGCCTCCTAGGCGGCGGCCTCCGATGCTAGGAAGAAGACGACCTTTCCGTACATCTTGGAGGCCGCCACAATGGCTGTGGGCCCCACCACCCTCGCCAACACCCGCACGTAGGTCTCCACGTGGGGCGAGGCGGGTACCAGGAGGCAACGGACGCCGTGCTTCCTAGTCAAGGTGGGGAAGGGGCCCCGGCCGCTATAGATGGTAGCAGAGGCGGTGGATGGGGGAGATGACGTAGTGGCAGGTGGGGGGGCCGCCGCCACCTGGGCGTATGCCCTGGGGGCCGGGGGAGGGACACCCACAGAGCTGGTGGAGGGAACAACAGGGAGGGACGCCGCGGTCGGTTGCGGGGCCGTGGCAGTGGGGGCACCCCCTGCCATGGAGGGCCTGGTTTTTTTAGCGGGGCCTTTACCCTTCTTTGTGCCCTGGCCCTTCCTGCCGGCTGGGGGGACTCCCCCAGAGTCAGAGGGGGCGAGGGACGTGGCAGCAGCGGAGGTCACCTTGTTACCCGCCACTGCCGGTGTTCTAGCAGGGGTGGTAGCAGGTGGCTCGGCAGCGGCGGTTGAGGTAGAGGCTAGGGGGGACGATGGTGGGGCGGGTGGAGAAGGGGCAGCAGGGTCTGCCCGAGGGGTTCCACTCGCCTCGTCCCCTGCCATAATGAGGACGGGGGAGAACAAACACTGGAGGGGGGGTAGGGAAGGGGGAAGCAGGTCAACCACTCCTCCCCGCTAGGCTGCAGGCAGGGGAGGAGGGCACCAAAAAAGGGGGTGGGCTGGATGGGGGGGCTATCAAGGGCTAGGGGTCAGTCACTGATTCGGAGAGGCTTTCCAGCTCCTCTAGTCGCACCAAGGAAGGGGGGATATAACAGCATAGGGGGGTGCAGTGAAACAGGGTCAAACTAAAATGGGGAGGGGCACAAGCGCATGGGAGGGGACATGGGCACACGAGGGGAGGGGCTAATCAGGGCAAGGGGACGCAGGGAGAAGGGAACAACCAGGCTGGGAATGGGGCAGGGGAACCACGGGGCTAGCTTCAGAGGCTGGGGCGGGTCAAACAAAGAAAGGCGGCAGAGGGAAAGGGCGGGGCAGGCAAACAAACTGGAGCTAGCGAGGGGCTGGGGCAAGGGAGAGGGGCAAAAGGCTGCAAGGGGCAAATGGGTAGGTAGCAGGGGTAAACCTGGGGACTTGCTGCAGGGGGGAGAGGGTCAGTCCAAAGGAGGGGGGGCACGTGCACCCACGTGCGCTTGTAACAAAAAGGAAAGGCAGTTTAAGCTGGCTGCTGTATCAGGCCCAATGGTGGCAACAGGGCGTGGCAAGCCTAGGTGAGCAGCTGAGTCCCAGAGGCAGGAGCTCGAGGCAGATGGTGAGTAGCCGGTGGGGGTGGTGGAGGGGGCAACGATGATGGTGGTGGTGGGGATCGGGTGGGGGACACAGATGGACCAGGGGGCAGGCTCCACGCCACACCCCCTGTGTCCCCACAAACACAGTCTAGATCCCCACCACAAGAGCACAGTTCAAAAGTTACTCAGTCCGGGAAGGCCCCCTCCAGGGTGGTCTGTAGAATTCCTACGCGCTCCCCCACTGGCAGATGGTCCTCTTCTTCTCCTCAGGGCTCCAGCAGCTCCCCAGCAGCAAACGCAGCAGCTCCAGGCGGCAGTCTGGTGGCCAGCAGGAAGGACCCTTCTCAGGTGGAGGTGGTGGTGGCATCCCCAGCAGCAGGAGCAATGGCTGGGGTCTCTCCCTCCACTCCTCTGGGGAGTGGGCCAGCAGGCCCCCCCAAGGGGCTGTAGCTGGAGCAGCAGCAACCAAGGGTGTGGGTGGGTCTAGCAGCCAGCCAGCAAGCAGATAGCAGAGAAAGAGGAGGAGCAGCCCCCTATCTCCCTCCCTCCAGACCAGAGGGCTACAGGACAGTGATCTATTAGTCCCAGGTCAGACAGGGTTTCTGTTCCCTGAGTGACCAGAGCAGGGGCTGCACTAGAGTAATCAGGAACCTGCTAGAACCAGTTAAGGCAGGCAGGCTAATTAGGACTCCTGGAGCCAATTAAGAAGAAGCTGCTAGAATCAATTAAGGCAGGCTAATCAGGGCACCTGGGTTTTAAAAGGAGCTCACTTCAGTTTGTGGTGCGAGTGTGAGGAGCTGGGAGCAAGAGGTGCAAAAAGCTGAGAGTGAGAGGGTGTGCTGCTAGAGGACTGAGGCGCACAAGCGTTATCAGACACCAGGAGGAAGGTCCTGTGGTGAGAATAAGGAAGGTGTTTGGAGGAGGCCATGGGGAAGTAGCCCAGGGAGTTGTAGCTGTCATGCAGCTGTTACAGGAGGCACTATAGACAGCTGCAGTCCACAGGGCTCTGGGCTGGAACCCGGAGTAGAGGGCGGGCCCGGGTTCCCCCCAAACCTCCCAACTGACCTGGACTGTGGGTTCTTCCAGAGGGGAAGGTCTCTGGGCTGTTCCCCAACCCACCTGGTTTATCTCCGAGGCAGGAAAATCTGCCAATAAGCGCAGGACCCACCAAGATAGAGGAGGAACTTTGTCACAACATATACACCTCTACCCCGATATAACGCTGTCCTCGGGAGCCAAAAAATCTTACCGCGTTATAGGTGAAACTGCGTTATATCGAACTTGCTTTGATCTGCCGGAGTGCGCAGCCCCGCCACCCCGGAGCGCTGCTTTACCACGTTATATCCAAATTCATGTTATATTGGGCCACGTTATATCAGGGTAGAGGTGTATTTTATATATATATAAACCAAAGAATGATTTGACAAGATATTCAAATACAAGGCCATTTACAGCAGAAAAGGTAATGAATTTCATGCAGGTTGGAGAACAAACCTTTTAAAAATGTAATAGAAGGCATGCATGATAATAGTGCCTATCAACATTAAGGGAGTAGAGAGCTGGTGGGTGAAGCTGGAGAACATGTGCAGACAAGAGTCAGTGCAAACCCGCCTTCTTTTGTTTTAATTTATTTGCCTAGGCTTTCAAGGCTGTTTAGAGGCTGAGGACAGCATTCTGATATCAGATGTACAGGCATGTCATTGGCCTCCTGTAACACAAGATTAATATGAGTTAACTGGGCCTCCTTCCATTCTTTCTCCTTCACAGACAGACCACGATAAGCTTAGAAGGAGAGTTGGTCAAAGCATTTTTAATGGAACAATCTTCCATTGAAGAAATGCAGTCTGGTCAAAATCAAAACAGCTTGTAGGAATATGTCAATTTTGATTAAATATTCAATGGGAGAAAGTCTAAACAAATCATTTTGACGTTCTTGTTTCATTTCAATAAATTTCATTTCAACATTATCATTTCATTTGTATTTGACTTTTATATGATAGTAAATTAATATTTTAATATACTGCTCTATTAAACATTATGTATATTTAATATTGTGTGTTATTTTAAAATGTTTCAACATTATTGAAATGAGACTATTTGTTTCTGAATTCAAAGCTTTCTATGCTTCTATTTTGTGAAAAAAATCAACTTTTCATTCCAATTTCAAAATGTTAGAATTTCCCACAGAACAGAAATTCTATTTTCTGACTAGATCTACTTATGAATTAGTTGGCCACGTGCTTTCATCCCTCCCAATAACTGCCAAACTTAAGAGTTTTTAGTGGAGATAGGCTAAGCTTAAAAAAAATAAATCTAGACTATGAACTCTCGAAAGTTTAGAGGCCATTTGAAGACAGGATTTTGGCTCAGACCCCTGTTTAGTTTTTTACAGCATGAATTAATGTTTTTAAAGACCTCACCTCCTGTAGGCCTAGCTGGCTCTAGAGATCAATACTGCAGTAGCAGAACTGATGTGTATAGTGTATATTACAGCATCAGATCAGAGTAGGAGCTCACTGGCCAGTTGACATTTCATACATTTCCCTCTCCATTTTTCCAGCTTTCTTGATGCAATTGACTTTTATCTCTGCCCTCCTTTATGTGTGTAGCCCCTGCTAGCTTGGAACTGTTTGCAAATTTAATGAATTTATGTTTCACTTCAGACTTCAGATCACTTATAACAGCCATTAAGTAAAACAGTTACCCAATATTGTCCCCTGTGGGACACCACTAGTCACTTCACTCCCAGCTAGATTTGGTGTCATTTACAACCACCCTTTGCATAGAAACCTGGGGGTAAAGAGTTTGTCATCAGTCACAGCTCATTGTCAGCACAGCCTGGCAGAGAACCCCTTCTATATACTTCTTGTCAGGAAGAGCAAACATCACTGCAAGGTTAGAGGGAGTGGCAAACTTTCAGACTGAGAATATAGAGGCCTGTTGCAGACGAACTAGCGATGGTATCACAGTGCGTGCAATTCATCCTTCCCTAGAATTCATCTTGTATACTTCATCTCATTCTTTTTGTTAAAGGCAGGTGGAAAACAGCAGCTCATTAATTGTGTCACTTTTAGAATCCTCATTTGTCTGGCCACCTTCCTCTTTTGTCACTGATTCCAACGTCCCATCCTCTACGCAGATGTCTTTATATAGGGCCAAACTCCGGTCCCTGCACACAGCCCAGGTAAATGCACAATTTCTAAGAAGAGCTTCCTAGAGGTGAAGGTAGGACAGACTTCTCCTCCAGAAGCCTTAAGACAGCAGCAGTGTCTCTTTGTGGCCTCTAGTGTGGGTTCAGGATTACATCAATCCAACCCTCAATCAATGGATTAATTAGCTACACTCTCAACTTTTCCTAGCTTGGTCCCCCAAAACCTCCCTCTGTAAGCCCCCATGAAGAGGATACAACTTCCTCTGCATCCTGCCAACCTCTTGTTCAACAGAACCACACAAACGTAGCTCATTTTGCTGTTACCTGCTTTAACCTTTCTCCTGTAAGCTTGTAACGCCGACAGACCCCCGGGTTGTCGGCGGGCAGGATCGAACCTGGGATCTATGGAGCTTAGTCCATAAGCCTCTACTGCATGAGCTAAAGCCAACTGGCCCTTAGCTAAGGCTGTAGAGCAGACTCATTAATCTCTAAGTAGTCTTGGTGCTACTAGATGGGACAGAACACCACACCCAGGAGGTGTGTGGGTTACAAACTGAAGACTTCTCTTTCCCAGTTCTGTTCCCCCTCCTTTTGCCATTTTCAGCTAAAATTGTTCTTTGCTTTCAACTTGAGTTGTACTTTGTGATAGCAAGTTGCCACTGCTTCTGGTTTTACTACCTTTACAATGCAACTGAAGTCCATTGTGTGTTGATATCCTTTAGAGTCCTCTATCTCACTGTAACCGGTCGTGATGTATATGTATGTGCACACAGCCTGTTCGGTTCTCATGCTAGCTGGCTTTTTAAACACATTTACACAGTACAGAACCATGTCTTATTGCTTTCCTTGATATGGAGTATGTAAAATTATATCTGAAAAGATTCTTCAGTAGACAAGGGTATATTCCAAAATTGTAGTAAAATTCTGCTGACTCAGACATGCTACTTCATAGTCTGAGGAATCAGCCCCTCTTGAGACTGGATCTGACAAATCAGATTCCAAAGCAAGCAGCTCCACCACTTGAGGTAAAGGAGAATCTTCCCCAGTAGGCAACTGGTAAAACTGAGATTATCTTTTAGGTTTCCTGACACTGAAGGCCAAACACACGGCAAATAATACGACATTTGACAAAGAAGTACCTTAAAATATAACGTTTCCTGAGCGGTGGGTAAACAATTCCAATTCTCAGTCCTCTTCAGCTGCATTCTTGTCTCCACATGGATTCTATGATGGTTGCTTAGGTTCCAACTCATCCATTTCAGCATGATGAAAGTAACAGGGGCTGAGGAGAATTTCATCATACAGTGGAATGAGATCAGCTACTTTGACTGACTAGAATAATGGAAAGTTGAGGGCTTCTACGAAACAAAGATCAGCCCCTTCCCGCCCCTCCTTTATGGCATTTTCCTTATCCATATTGAATTTTGGATAGCTATGATTCTCTGCACTTGTCAATAAATTAATAATGGCAGAAATGAGCTGCAAGATGTATTCATAATAGAAAGAATGGGAAAGGGGACTGAGCCAGGATAACACTCCCTCTCAAATCACCATCTGATCTACCCATTGCTTGTCCCAGCAACAAGACAAAAGAGGGAGGCAATTCAGTGCCAGAATATTCCCTCTCTCCCTCTCTCCCCCTCACCCCTAACTTCTTTGTCCCTTTCCCTTTCTTGAAGTTTGACACCATAGCTCGGTAAGCAAGATAATGAAAGGAATAATGAAATCCCTCACTTCTGTAAGACCAGTCTGTCATTAATATATAAGGATAGTCTTGTGGTTAACCCACAGAACTGTGAGTCAGAAGGCTTAGGTTCCATTCAACACTTACCACCAGTTACATATGCAATCTTGGGCAATTAACCTATCTATGCCTCGGCTTCCTCATCTGTAAAACAAGGATATTTCACAGCAATATCAAAAAGCATGTGGAGAATCTTAAATGGATGGTCTTATGGAAGTGAAAAGTGTTGACTCCAACTTAGTTGCTTTGTGGCTATGCAGAAAAAAACCCTGTATGACAGCTTCCAGACAGATGAAATGTTAAACAGCCAAGATATCAGGTACTGAAAATAGAAGCCAAGATGTGGGGGAAAAAATGGATGTATAAAGTTGGGCTCCTAAATCTGTATTTAGACAACTAAGTGACCTAATTTTAAAAACTGCTCAGCACCTAGGAGCCCCCAGTGTGACTTCAATGGGAACTGCTGGGTGCTCAGCACTTTTGAAAATCAGGCCACTTATTAAGTTTCCCTAAATATGTATTCAGGGACCTATTTTGAAAAATGTGGCCAGTACTTGGTACATGCCTAGTGGAACTAGTTGAAGAATGGAAATGGGAGGGGGCTGGCAGAAAAATTCCTAGCAGCTCTAAAGCCTTATGCAAATTTTAGGCCAAATTAATCACTGACTTTAGTGGATTGACCCCAAAAATAAATTTGACCCAATATCTAATAATTATATTACTATTTCAAGCCTTTTAAACATGTAAATGTGCATTTTGGTGCAACTATCAGTATAATTACTTTTTTTTTTTTTTTAAACTGAGCCTTTCTTCCAGTTACAGAACTTCGTCCATTTGCATTTTGTTCATTTGTGCATCCTATGATTTGCATATAAAAATGGCAGCCAGAAAAGATTTAAGAGCCAAGTATTGTAGTCAGCCCTCATGCCACTAAGGATATTTCTACACTGGAGCTGGAAGGTGTTATTTCCAATTTAAGGAGACATACCTGCGCTAGCGCCGATTAAGCTAGCATGCTAAAAACAGAAGTGTAGCTGCCACAGCTTGTGCAGCGGGATGAGCTAGCTGTTCTGAGTATGATCCCATCCACGGCTCTGTGTATGTGTAACCCACATTAGGACAGTGTGGGTCTTTGTCCCCATCTAGTGGCTGGTCTACATAGGAGGTGTAGGAGTCAGCCACTGCTGTTAGCTAGAAAACTTAATTTTTCTGCTAGAGATTTGCGCTTTTAATGCTGAAGGTTCTTAGATTCAAACTCCACTGTCACCCAAAGCTAGATCAGTTACATATACATGTTTAAGAATGCACAAAAGTATTGAAGATATTTCTTTAAAAGAAAGGCAATTACAATGGATTCCATTTGGGATGGTGTGGGTTGGCTGGATAAGCTGAAAACTGTGCTAAGAGCAGCTTTCCTGACCCCCTCCAAGCTGAACCAATTTTCTGCATTGCTTGTGCTACCATTTAAGACTCTAGCTTTGTCTTCACTAGAAATTTAACTTATGAGTCACACATTTTCTTAACATGCTCAGTGTTCAGACACCAATATCCCTCAATTGTGCCATACCATGATGCAGCTACCACACTCTGAGGTATAACTTGTCTTGTTTTTTGCTAACTCAATGTGACTGCAATGAAAATGTAAAGGCATGACCAATCACAACAATTGATAGATGATGATCTGCCAATAGCTTTCCACAGTCCCCTGGGGCACTCAATTCTGTGTCTTATCTTGCCATCTACCTGTGCCCTTTCCAGAAGCTACTTGCCTTCATATTGCTCGGTTCTGCAACCTCAAGTCCCACACTGCAATATCTTTAGCGGTGGTCATCTCCAGTCTCTGATACAGCAGTGAGAAAAATATCTGGCAAGCAGCCCCTTTATCAGCATGCAGCCACCTGGCTGGAGGTGATACCAAACTTTTGGGCTGAAACAAGCAATACTCATGACTTTGGGACCGAAAACAAGAATACCCAACACAACGATAAAATAACTCAAAAACCACTGGCTGATCATGGTTTCAACCAAACTGGGTAAAAGTGTATTAAGAAGTACATTTTCTAACTATTGGGCATTTTCTAACAGCCTTCCTTTTCCTTTCAGGTGGCCTTCTAAAGCATTCCTATGCTCTTCCATCCTCCTTCTGATGCTTCACCTTCTTCCCAACAAACATTTCTAAGAGATCCGGAGTCTATTTAAAAGTGGCTATTCGATAAAGTGGATAAATTGATCTGCAAAGCACCTGTCATAATAGAACTTGTTGAAAAATGCAGAAACTTTTTTAAAAACAATTTTGGAAAGAATTGTTAAAATTTAAAACTTTTTTAAAATGTTGGCCATTGTCGAAGCATGTCCAAAACCAGCAAAAAATCCTCCAAATCTGCAATCATTGAAACATTGAAAAATTTTCAACCATTTCTCTTTTACAGTCAGCAGACACTTTCCAAATTTAATATTAAATTATTAAAATTAAATAATAAAAATAAATTAGTTTGAGTATTGTACAATTTGTTTGTAGCATTATTTTATACATTTTATCTCAAACAAATACAGTTATATAGTCTTTGAGGGCAAACCTCAACTGGTACCATTTTCTAATTTTGAAACAAAGTTTTCAAAAGGAAGTGGGGAAGGGAAGCCAGCCCCTGATACTTATACACATAGTTTGTTTTTACATAGTGGGGCAAAGTTCCTCCTCTACCTTGGTGGGTCCTGCACTTATTGGCGGATTTGCTCCCCTCAGTGATCTTCCCCTCTGGTGGAACCCACAGTCTGGGTCAACTCCTCCTGTGTCTGATCAGGAGTTGGGAGGTTTGGGGGGAACCCGGGCCCACCCTCTACTCTAGGTTCCAGCCCAGGGCCCTGTGGATTGCAGCTGTCTATAGTGCCTCCTGTAACAGCTGCATGACAGCTACAACTCCCTGGGCTACTTCCCCATGGCCTCCTCCAAACACCTTCTTTATCCTCACCACAGGACCTTCCTCCTGGTGTCTGATAACGCTTGTGCTCCTCAGTCCTCCAGCAGCACACCCTCTCAGCTCCTTGCGCCTCTTGCTCCCAGCTCCTCACACGCGCACCTCACTGACTAACTGGGAGGCTTTTAACTAGTTCCAGCCAGCCCTTGATTGGCTTCAGGTGTCCCAATCAATGTAGCTATCTCCACTACCTTCTAGACGGATCTTAATTGGCCCCAGGTGTCTTGATTAACCTGGAGCAACTGCCATTTGGTTACCATGGTACCAGGGATTTGTTTAGCCTGGGGCTAACATACCTGTTCCTCACTACTTTACTGTAGCCATCTGGCCTTGCTCCATCACATATCCTCCCCCTCTGCTCAACACCATAGGGTTGGGCAACTTGGGACGCCAGGCAGTGTGCTCATGATAGACCATCAGTGTTGCCGTGGTGGCATCCAGCCCTGTGCCGTATGCGGAACTGGAATGGTTGGAGGGATAAGAACCACCTGGTGACCCTTGCATTCTTTTCCTTATTTCTCTGCATCCACTGGAGGGGTGCATGGTCCGTCACGAGAGTAAATCGCCGGCCTAAGAGGTAATAATGCAGTGTCTCCATGGCCCATTTGACAGCAAGGCATTCTCTCTCGACTACTGCATACTTCTGTTCTCTTGGGAGCAGCTTTCTGCTTAGGTAGAGGATCGGGTGTTCTTCTTCTCCAATCATTTGTGACAGAACCGCCCCCAACCCCACCTCGGAAGCATCTGTTTGTAAAATAAATTCCTTGTTAAAGTCTGGGGCTATGAGTATGGGGTCATTACGCAGGGCCGTCCGAAGGTCTATGAATGCCCCCTCTTCTGCGTCGGTCTACTTCACCATGTCTGGACCTCGGGCCTTCACCAGGTCTGTTAGAGGATTTGCCCTACTGGCGAAGTGGGGAATAAAATGTCTGTAGTAGCCTACTACACCTAGGAACGCATGGACCGGCTTCTTTCAGGTCGGCCGGGGCCAGTTTTCAATCGCCTCTAGCTTATTAGTTTGGGGCTTCACTATACCCCTTCCTACAATATATCCCAGGTACCTAGCCTCTGCTAGCCCTATGGTGCATTTAGCGGGATTAGCGGTGAGGCCAGCCCGCCTTAAGGTGCGTAGGACTGTCTCAACTTTCTCCAAGTGGGTTCCCCAGTCTGGCATATGGATGATGACATCATCTAGGTATGCGGCTGCATAACTAGTATGGGGGCGCAGCAGCTTATCCATGAGGCGCTGGAATGTGGCCGGGGCCCCATGTAGCCCAAAAGGGAGGACGGTGTACTGGAATAGCCCGTCTGGGGTGGAGAACACTGTCTTTTCTTTAGCTTCTTTGGTCAGGGGAATCTGCCAATACCCTTTTGTCAGATCCAGTGTAGTCAAGAATCGGGCACTACCCAGTCGGTCAACCAGTTCGTCGATGCATGGTATGGGGAATGCATCGAATTGGGATACTTCATTCAGTCGGCGAAAGTCATTACAGAATCTCATGGTACCGTCAGGTTTAGGCACTAGAACGATTGGACTGCACCACTGACTGTAAGATTCTTCAATAACCCCTAATTCTAACATTTTCTTTACTTCGGCCTTGATTTCTTCTCTTTTGGCTGCTGGGATTCGGTAGGGTCTCAGTGTTACCTTGGCTCCAGGGATCGTGCGGATATGGTGATAGGTCTCAGTCGTCCGCCCTGGTTTTGTAGAGAACACATCTCGGTTGCGATTAATCATGTCGGCTGCCTTGATCTTTTGGATTGGCGTCAAGTCGGGTGATATCCTCACTTGCTCGTTTAAGTTATCCTCCTGGGGAAGGGTCTCCTGGGTGACTAAGCATGCCTCTCGATCATGCCAAGGTTTTAGAAGATTAATGTGGTAAATTTGCTCCAGTTTCCTGCGGCCTGGCTGCCGCACCTTATAGTTTACCTCTCCCACGGCTTCAATCACTTCATAGGGTCCCTGCCACTGGGCCAACAGCTTGCTTTCTGCTGTGGGCACCAGGACCATTACTCGATCCCCTGGTTGGAACTGTCAAAGCTTTGCTTGGTGGTTATAATGGGTTCGTTGGGTCTCCTGTGCTTTCTCCAAGTGTTCCCGTACAATGGGTGTAACTTGGGCTATCCGATCCCTCATCTGTAGTACATGCTAGACTATGTTCCTTCCAGGATTTGGCTCCTCTTCCCAGGCTTCTCTGGCTATATCCAATATGCCCCGGGGGTGGCGCCCATATAGTAGTTTGAACGGAGAGAAACCTGTGGAGGCTTGTGGGACTTCCCAGATGGCGAACATGAGGTAAGGCAATAGGGTATCCCAATCTTTCCCATCCTGGCTCACCACTTTCCTGATCATGGCCTTGAGGGTCCTATTGAACCTTTCCACAAGGCCGTCTGTTTGTGGGTGGTATACAGAGGTCCGTAGGGCTTGTACATGGAGCAATGCACAGAGATCTTTCATCAACTTGGACATGAAAGGTGACACTTGATCAGTCAGTATCTCCTTGGGTAGTCCAACCCGGGAAAAGATCTGTACTAGCTCCTTAGCTATTGTCTTGGAAGCTGTGTTGCATAGGGGGACAGCTTCCGGGTACCGGGTTGCATAGTCTAGTACAACCAGCACATGTTGGTGGCCTCGAGCTGTCTTCTCTAGGGGCCCAATCAGATCCATGGCTATGCGTTCAAATGGTACCTCTATTATTGGAAGAGGTATCAAAGGGGCCCGCAAGTGTGGGCGAGGGCTATGTAGCTGACACTCTGGACAAGAGGTGCAGTATCGCCTGACATCTTCATGTACTCCTGGCCAGAAGAACCTCCGCAGGATCCATGCCTGGGTTTTGTCTACCCCAGGTGTCCTCCAAACAGGTGACTGTGGGCGAGGCTCAATATGGCTTTTTGATGTTTTCGTGGAACCAGAAGTTGATGTATCTCCTGCTCCTGCATTTGCACCACACGGTACAGGAGATCTTTCTTCACTATAAAGTAGGGTCCTGGACCCCGGACCTTCCCCTCCACTGGTATCCCATCTATCTCAGACACCTCTTTCCTGACGTTATCATATCTAGGGTCCTCTGCCTGGTCCCGCCCGAAAGTCTCTCTCCCAGGACTAACCTGCCTGAGCTCCCAGGGGCCAGCTTCTGCTTCTTCCAATGGCTCGTCACCATCACAGCTGGGGCCAGCCTCCAGCTCACCTTCCGTGTTGGTAGTTTCTCTGTTGGCTGCTCATGTCCATCTGCCTACTAGCGTGGTCTTCTGGCCCTGGGTCAGGATCCGGGTTCCCAAGGCCTTCGCAGCCTTCCTTTCTTTTTTTTTTCTTCCGGGCCTTTTGGGGGGCTGAGAATAGATCCTGAGAAAACTCAGAAAACATTGGGGGTTGACATTCCCCCAATGACGAATCGCTGCCAGCAGGGTACTCACCTCCCTCCAGCCTCTCCGGGGGGAGTAAATTATCAAATCCTGGAAAGTCCCTCCCAATGACTACAGGATATGGGAGTTTAGGAACTACGCCCACTGTCACCTCAATGGGGTTCCCCTGAACCTCTATCTCCACTGGGATGGTGGGGTAATGGCTCACGGCCCCATGCACGCATGTCACTGCTACGCGTTTGGCTTGTAGCAGCTGGCTACCTTTACCAGCTTACCCGATATAAGGGTGATAGCACTCCCCGAGTCCACAAGCGCTGTAGTCTCTGCTCCATTTATCTTCACCGGCCTGGTGTAGTTATGCGGGGCTAATGTGACGCCCACAAGGTGGATAAGGGAGCACGGGACCTCCCAATCCCCCAAGTTGCATTGCATAGGCTCCTCGGTGCTGGGACACGGTGCTGCTATGTGTCCCCACTCCCCACATGCATAACATCTATAATTGTTTCTAATCATTCCCCTATCATGTGGGTTAGGGGGGTTAGTCCCAGGGTTCCCCCCACTCAGGCCAATCCCTTCCTTCTGGGGTCTCCACTGGTTTTCAGCCCCCCTCTTCCTCCACCTAGGACTCCCCAGGGGTTTGGCTGTCCCACCTTCCAGGGTTGGGATTGGGTGTTTGCTACGAAAGGGGCTTTCCTTGGGTAGTCGGGTCAATTCCCTGGCTGTCATGCGTCTTTCTACCAGCGTGATCATCTCATCATAGGTGGACGGATCGTTCTGGCCTACCCATTTGTGGAGATCTGGTGGCAGTGCCCTCATGTATCGGTCGATGACCAGAACCTCTAGTATCTCTTCTGGACTCTGGGACTCTGTTTGCAACCACTTTCGTGCGAGATGGATGAGGTCATATAATTGGGACCGCGGGGTTTTTGTCTTCCTGGTACCTCCACTCGTGATACCGCTGGGCCCACACTGCGGTCGTTACCCCAGATCTGGCCAGGATCTCTGCTTTCAGCTGGGGGTAGTCTGCTGCAGCCTCTTCAGGCAGATCATGGTAGGCCTTCTGGGCCTCCCCACACAGGAATGGGGCAAGGATGCCAGACCACTGATCTCGAGGCCAGGCCTCCCGTAGGGCTGTCCTCTCAAAGGCCAGAAGGTATGCCTCTACATCATCCTCCCGTGTCATTTTCTGCAGCCAATGGCTGGCCCGTATGAGCCGCATCCCATCATGGCCACGGTTCAGCTCTGTAAGGGTCTTTACCTGGTTTACCAGTTCCTGCAACATAGCTCGGTCTTGAGCAGCCTGGGGCCATCTGGCCTTGCCCAATCACAATAGCCTCTTTTCTCCCAAAATCTTAATGCTCTTTGTAAAGGTGCAATATGTTGTCAAGACCGAAGACAATGGGGCTACAAACTGACATCAAGGACAAATGGATGAGAGTTCTGAAATTTGTGAAAGACAAGAACAGATGGAAAATGAGGACACATAAGAAAATATTCTTCCAAAAGAAATCACACTAAATATCGGTGCCAAGACGACCTGCCTATATTTATACTTTACATGTTGAATAAGAGATAAAATGCTAGGTTCTCCAGACCATTTGAGGTCTTTAAAAATCTCATGCCACTATCTACAAGAAGACTTACATTATATGTGTTATCCCAGCCAAATTACATTCAGCTCAGCACCTCTGAAAATCAGGCCCCCTTCTTTAGGTGCCTAAATAGGTATTTAGGTGTCTAGATTTGGACACCCACGTTAAAAAAATGTTTGCTTTCATTTAGGAAGTGTTTTGGGATGGCAGGTGCTATGGTTTGAAACAAATTACACAGTTGGGGTGAGACAGAATGTGCTAAATGTTAATGAGTACTGAATTCAGACTCTGGAAAAATGGGGTTTATAATAGAAATACTGACATCCTTAACTAGAGTATTGAAATTTATAGGCATATCTGTGCTACTTATTGCACCCAACAAGCATTAGTGAATTAAGCCACACAGATCCCCTGTGTATAGGGAATTGTCATTCCCATTTTACAGATGGGGAAACTGAGGCACAGAGAGGTCACAAAGGGAGCTTGTGGCAGAGCTGAATACAGAATTCAGGAACTCTTGACTGCCAACCTGGGCTCTGTATTCCTCCTAACCAAAGGAGTACACTGTAACAGAGGGCAATTTCTTGCAATGGCCTGCATAAACCTTATTGAAATAAGCTTAATACCTTTGGGGTCCATTGTATTAAAAATGAAATTGTTTCTATGTTATTGTATGAAACTTTTCTAGGAGGTGTGACTAATGTAAACCCTGGGGAAATGTTAGGAACCTCAAAGAACTGTTTGGGACAAAGTCGGTTCCCTAGGAGGCACTCGGAAGGCCTTTGAAAGCTATGCCCTGAGAAGAAAACTCCATTGTCTACCTGCTTCTGGAAACCCCAGATCAAAGACCTTCCAAACTATGAGTGTGCTAGTTCTGAGCTGAGGCTACTATGTACTTGTGGTCACAGACGAGGCCCCTTTGTGGAGCGTGAAGGACTAATCACCTGCCAGAGCCCATGTTGGAGTTGGGGTGATTTCTGATAGCATGCATGTAGGTTGTTTTATTGCTTTTATTATGTTTTCTCTGTCATGCTTCTACCTTAAGAATAAAATGTGCTTGCTTAGAAAGAACTGTGCAGTAACTTATAACTGTGGGTAATTATACTATTATTAGTCTCTGAAGAGAAAGCAAGCAGGCCTATTTAGGCAGTCTGTCTTCTGGTGAGAAAAATCACAGAATAGTCAGGGGACTGTGCAGCCTTGAAATACTCGGGTCAGAAGAAAGAGCTGTGCCGGTCTTCACCCAAGTGAGGCAACAGTTGTGAAGCTGGAAGCCTAGAATGAATACCTTTGCTGGACTGTAGAAGGGGAATATAGTTGACCTGAGCTGTGAGATACACATGAAAGAATAAGCATTTTCTATGTATTAAGGACATGTCTAACATGAAAAGGGGCAGAAAACTCCAGATATAAATGTATGAGGTAATTCCTTTCTGGTGCAACAGAGAGGAGAAAAGGAAACTTTTAAATATACAAAGGGTATAATGCTGCACATAATAAAAGACTATTACTACTGTCAAGTAACTTTTCAGCTCTTGCCTGCAGAACCAGCTTCCATGATTCCTCCATATTGTAATTGCCAGCTTTAATTTCTTATGCCAGAGCAAAAGACTTCAACTTTGGGAAATTTACAATTTGCACGAGTTATTGAGACAGCTCCAATTTCTTTTTTATTTGTTTCCCAAAAGTACCTATTTTTCACCCCTCTGCTGACCAGTGCAAAATCATGCTCACTAATGTTTATAAAATACCACCTTATTGTTAGATATCGAATCCAAATGCAAGCACTGCAGCTTCTAACAGATAGGAACTTGATGGAATCTGTCTTGCGATTGCTGCTGTCCAGATTGTCTCTACACCTATTCTCGTAACAGCCCTTGACACAGGAGAGGGAAAGAGCTCACCATTTTCTAAAATTTCTGAATCTTTGATATTTTAACTAGAGTATAAAAATATATCCCTCGCTTTTAATTTTCAGGTTTATTATATGCTTTACATTACACACAGAGATACACACAAAAGAAGACGACAATAAATTAGGTATCTGCTCTATAGCTCATATAGGATAAAAGGAGCATTACCCTCGCTGAAACACTATTGATCTATTGTTTCAGTGTTATAATTTAAGTGTTCATGGTTGCAGAAACAACTCTGTCAAACACAAAGAGCTGGAACAAGGCCCTTCGCACCACTTAAGCCTTGTAATAAATAAAACCTAGATAATGCATTTCAACAGTAGATCTCAACGCACTTTACAAAGGTACAGATACAGATGGGGAAACTGAGTTACAGGAAGGCGAAATGATTTGCCCAAGGTCACCCAGCAAACCAGTGGCAGAGCCAGGAATAGAATGTAGCCCTTCTGAGTCCCAAGTCAGTGCTCTAGTCTCTAGGCCACACTGCATCCCCTGTAGTGTAGATTTACTACAGCAGGAAGGAAGTTGCGTAGAACAGAGACACAAGTGCCACTGCATCTCCTGACCACTGAAGATGAGGGATGGGTGGAAGGCAAGAGATAGGCAAAGGTATCCACCAGTGCCCGGATTCAACACCTGGATAAGGAACACGACTTGGCAATTTCCACTCATCTAGCTCATAGGCTGGAAAAAGACCTCTGTCAGGCTGAGCTGAAGCCCTGTGACCTGATAATATGCTGAAGGGGTGAATCTTATCTTGCCAAACTCTGTAGATTTCCTTGTACCAAGTCCAGTTACTCAGGCTTGGTGTGAGGAGGGGTAAATTTCTCCCTCATTGCCTAACTGAAAGCAACTGCTCTTCTGGCTATGTTAAAAAATAAATTACTTTCCATCTTAAAGATTCATAACCTTAAGAAAAGCTGCTGCGCATGCGCTTATTGATGCTCTGTAAACACCGCACAACAGGCTTCTGTGCAAAACAGGACTTTAGATTTGGTCAAGGTCAGAAAGGTACCTACGGTACCCTTACTTTCTTCTTTTACAGATATATTATTCTATTAGATGGAAATAGTGCCAGGGCAATTCACCCCCTCCTGGTTTGTCTATCTATGTGTGAGCATCTTTGAGACGTGGGATTAGAGAGAAACCTGCAGGCATATTAATAAATAAACTTCACATGCTGTTAGATATTAAGTAAACATACCACTAAATATTTCTCTAGGGGTTTCTGATCTCATAACCTGTGGACTTCTAATTTGGTTACCTGTGACATGTGGTTCCTGCCCTTGGGGTTCTGCAATAAATTAAATTTTAAAATGTGTTTTTAAGTTTAACACACATACAAAAATAAAGTAAAATAACCAAATGTATGTTCTCCAAAATCTTACTTTACTTTGCTTTCAAGATAGCCCCAAATGTTATCTTTACAAAAATAAAGACTACAGAATAGGCCCACATGAGTTTAGCGATGATGCATGTCCCTGGCTTAAAGTTTGTGTGATATATACACTTTGGGACATGGAGCTGGCTTCATAGATAAGTTCAGTTCCTCTCCTCCCTAAAGTCTACCTCTACCAGTGGCACTGTGACCTACATGTGTCTTTGCCCATATGTACATATGCATAATACTGTGTCTCCACTCAACACTGTTTCCCTGTATCCTGTCCTCCATCCTGGCTTCTATATTCCCTAGCATGGCTGGTTGAAAGTTTTTCATCAAAACTGTTCTTCAGCAGAATCTTGGGTTTTCAACAATAATTTTTTCACAAAAAAAAGTCTGTTTTCCACAGAACAGTTTGACCAAAGATCATAATATTTTGGCCAAAAACAGATATTTTGATTTGGCAATGCTGCCACAGTGCCTTGTGGCAGCTGCAGTTTGGTTGCCGAATGTCTCCATTCCTCTCTGACAGCATCTTCCATGATGCATTTTGGCCAGGGACTACTATGGTGCACTACCACCCCTCACCAAGAGCGGATACCATGGTGCACCATGGAAGATGTAGTCCAGGGGTCGGCAACCTTTCAGAAGTGGTGTGCCAAGTCTTCATTTATTCACTCTAATTTAAGGTTTCGAGTGCCAGTAATACATTTTAATGTTTTTAGAAGGTCTCTTTCTATAAGTCTATAATATATAACTAAACTATTGATGTATGTAAAGTAAATAAAGTTTTTAAAATGTTTAAGAAGCTTTATTTAAAATTAAATTAAGATGCAGAGCCCCCCGGACCAGTGGCCAGGACCCGGGCAGTGTGAGTGCCACTGAATATCAGCTCACCTGCCATCTTTGGCACACGTGCCATAGGTTTCCTATTCCTAATGTAGTCCAACCAGGGAACCTAGCCTGAAGTGGGAGCATGAGGAAGCCAAAACATAAATGGATAAGGAACCATTGCAGCTTTTCCAAATTAATTTTTTTTTGTTTCCTACAAACATTTTTAATTTTCTCAAATTTCTGCCAAAATTCAATTGTTTTATGAAAAATTGAGGCAAAAATTAACTTTTTGTCAAAGTTTTCCACAGATGAAACCCTCTTTTTTCCAACCATCTCTCCTCCCTTGCCCCCATTTGGATCCAATCTCCCCAGCAGTGGTTTTCTGATCTCCTTCCAACAGTACCTTCCTCTAAGTCCCCGGGAAGAGGCTGGTGGGTGTTTTCTACCTCCTGCCATGTCATGTACTTAAGGCTGTGGGGAAGGGACTTTGCCTTCCCCTCCCTGTGAGTGCAGCCTATAGGAGTTTCTGGCTAGCTCTGCTGGCTGCATCTGGCACGTCCTCTAATCGACAGCTAGTGAGGAGCTCTTCCCTCATCAACTGTTTGGTGGCCCCACAGGAAAGGAACACTGATCAACTCATAGAGGAGGGGGGAAAATGGCAAAATAACCCTGAATAACAAATACATTTAAGTGAATCCTGATCTGCTGATAGACAGGGCTGGCTCTACGGCCCTAACCTCATCTCACATGGGTGACCCCCTTGGCCTTGCCTCCAGCTGTGGCCTAACTCTTCTGCAGGTGGCAATGGTAGGGGCTTACTACACAAGCACCATATGCTGGAGGCCCACCATGACTCATCTTTGAGCATGGTGAGCCTTCCCAGACCACTGCGTGCTCCTTGTTTTCGGTCAGCCTGGGGTCTGTCCAGAAAACAGAAAATGCAGCCTCCACCCACCCCTTTGTGGGGCTCTTGTTGATCCTCCCAAGTGATCCCTGCTGGGGCGGTGTTAGAAGGAACGTCCCCAGTGCTGCCAGTTTAACATTTCTGTAAAATGCGTGCGGCAGTTCATTCCTCTCAAAGCTAGTGTTTCAGGCTCTTTGCTGACTTTGGCAGACTTACTTGCATCTGTTTCCCTCAGGTCACATTTTGAAGGGGTTTTTTTGTAACCATTAACTAGAAACTAACTCTTTTTAAAATGAGAGCTGAGGTTCTGGTTACATTGTGTATTCTAGGAGCTGGGGATCTACAGATGGGCTGTATTACCTATGTCCTAATCCAGCCCTCCTCCTGCAAGTTACACAAGAAGAAAGACTAAATTTGTCTGGTAAATTATCTGTTGTAAATTGTTTGCTCAGTGCTCATTTTTCATAAAGTTTGCCAAGTTAGCTTTCATGATATATATCCATATTTAAATGAAGTGCAGGCCAAATCCTTAGCTTACTTTTTATAGAGCAACGTCTTCTAGAGCTGCACAGCCCACCTGAGCTCTGCAGCCATAAAATCTAAGGCACCACCTGACTGGGAACTGAGCCAGCAGGATATCACCACGTTCCTCCCCATTCCCAGGGATGGAGATATAGATTCCACCCAGCCTGATTTATGGTTAGCTGCAGGGGGAGTGACATCAGGGGAAATATTGGGAATGTGCAATGTCTTCCTAGCCTCCCAGCCAGGAGTAATTCCCCTCTGTCCCACAGCTGTCTGTCTGCAGGGTAGGAAATTTAAATGCAGGACTTTCAGCATTGAAACATCATGAGACAGGCCTCCCCAAAATCATGATATTGGCTTAAAAATCATGAGACTTTACAAATTAATTTATTGGTTTTATTTGACTTTTTTGAGCTTTTAGGGTTCATATTTCCATGCTTTTTCTACATAAACATGAGGTTTTCAGATGAAAGCTGAGATTCCAATGAAATCCAATGACTCCAGGAGTTGAGGCTTTGAGTAAAACATCAAACAAAGTAAGACTTGGCAACACTGTCAACAGATCTCATAACTGAAAGAGGGACCTTCCAAACTATCAGCTCCAAAACTGAGCTGTTATCAAGAAGAAAAAAAATCAGAGCCCCATCAGCAGAAGATTCCTTCTCTACAAACACCACTCACATTCTAACCAAGTATTCAGATATTATGGTGAGGAGTGCAGTATAATATTTAGTTTACTTATTTACAGGGCTTTTCCATGGTGCTCATCAACATTAACAAATTTGGTCTCACCACCTCACTGAGGTAAGGTAAATATCATTCAGTTTTTCAGATTGGGAACTGAAGCACAAAGAATTCAGATAGTATCACATAGGAAAGGTTGAGAATAGATTCCAGATGGCCTGATTAGTCCAGGGACTTAACCAAAAGGCTATCCTTCATCTAGAGAGTGAAGCAGTACACAGCCCTCTCAGGCTAAAATACCCTCTACCACCACATGAACTGCGTCCCATATTTGGCCCTATGTGGAAAAATAGTTTTCAAAATTTCAGTACTGAGAAAGTAAGATGTTCCATACCCTTGACATATGCTGCATTTAGCTCCCTAGCATTTGTTTCCACACAGACTGTAATTGCTATGGAACGATCTTGTTACAAAGAAAACAAAACCTGCAGTTTAACTATTGTTTAGCTTTGCCTCTGAATTTCTCATTCCACAAGATGGACAATCTTCCTTAGATGGTAGAATCATGTCATGTGTGCCAGTACTTTGTTATTTCCTCCCCTAGTCTTATAAGAAGTGTTAAAAATTTCCTTTAAAAAAATAGATGAGATATAAACCTATACATGACAGAATCAATTTTTCTTTTAGCTAAAGGGCATAATATACAGCAGTGTGTCTCCTGCTGCTGAAGGGAAATTATACTATGACTTGGAACATCATTCTACAACCCTAAGAATGAAGAGCATCAAAGAGCTCAAAGTATGCAGTACTGACAGGAGCGGGAGGGGAATGCAGTTTGACTTGCTTACAGAGGCGCTGGAACAATTTTTATAGTGGGGGTGTTGAGAGCCATTAAACCAAACTATAAACCCTGTATATAATGGAAACCATTTCAAGCAAGGGTGTGTGGCAGTTCCCCCAGCACCCTGAGTTCCAGCACCTATGTTTGCTTATGTATTTTAGTGCATGTGGGAAAGTTGGACAGAGGCAAATTTTCTGCTGATTTACACACCATTGACTTCAGTGGGACTGCAGAGAGGTAAACCAGCATAGAATTTGACCTATAATCTTCATCTCTGTCTTCATACTGAAGGTTTATGTTCAGTTTTACTCTGAGAAGTTACTAAAAATGGTATTGTGGGGTTCCATATTTATTCCTTCTCAATTATTTTCAGACCAAGTATGTTCAGTTTACAAGTAAAAGGATTTTTTCTCCTGCCTGTCATATAAATCCAGTCACTCAGAGCCAAGCATAAATTCTTTCAATCTCGTGCATCATAACCTGTAATAAAGAATCTGCAGGCCAAATGATGCTCACAGGATCACCCGTGTAACCCTAGTGTCTTCATTGGATTTGCACAGATGTAACCAATTGTAAGTTAGTGAACAATTGTGTTGACGATATACGAGCTGGAACAAAATGTGCTTCTCCTTCGCTGTGTTAACTTTGCAGCGTGGATAAGGACAAAAAACAGTAAAAACGTATCATTATTTTTGTCATTACAGTTGGCAATGATGACTCTGAATATACAGAGAGCAGATTTACTCAGCAAGATGGGGTTATTTTTAAATAGTCACTCTTCAGAGTACCACTGAACTTTAGAAAAGGAGGCGTGTACAGAAACAAAGTAATGAAGGGGATGAAGAGTAGACTAGCCTCATCACCAAGCTATATAAAATATTATATTAATGGTCTAAAATACTACAACTTGATCTTGTAACATTCCAGAGTATGGAACTCTTACTGTAGAACCCTGTCATTTTTTGTTTTTGTTTGAGGGAAGAAAGGGCACTATAGAATTCCTTAATTATTTGTGTAAAGGAGAGTCCATTAGGTTTGATTCAAGCATGTTAAGGACAACATATATGGAGGAGACTGCTAAAACTCTAGACGCATAAAGTCAACAAAACTTTGGTTCATGTTAAAATGAAAATTTTCAAAATTCTTATGATTTAAAACAATCATGCCAGTGAAATCATGTCTGAGCAGCTGCTTTATTAATTGAAAACTAAGTTGTATATATGTTGGAGCACATTTACATGCACTAGCAGGATTCAGGGGATGGCCTAACTTTGTACAAAAATCATCATGTCTAAATATGGAAACTTTTTTTTTGGGGACACAGAAGATTTGATCACACCCCAGCAATAGTTTATACAGAAGCTCACTCAATAAATAAGAAGCAGTTGCCACCTCTAGTAAGTGCCTTGCCACTTCAAAGAGGAATCTGCTGACAACAAAATAATACTTAGCAAGCAGATAGTGCTTTATATGTTCAAAGTGCTGTACAAACATTACCTAATTAATCCCAAGCACCCCTGAGCTGTAGGTAAAGGTGATTACCCTATTTACTCTGATGGCGAAACAGAGGAAAAGAAGTGAAGAGACTTGCCCTAGGTTATACTCTACCGCATGTTAGGAGCATAGCTTGGATTAGAATTTGGAACGGTCACAACATTGTACCTGAAACACATGTAAACCTTCCATCCAAACATTTCTTTTCATAAAAAGAAGTGGGAATTTTTTTTCCCCATGAAACATTTTTTCCATGTCTTGACTATCTTTGTTAGCTGGTCAGAACATATTTGTCATTTCTTTGTTAACAAAAATAAGTTGGCCTTTTTTCCTCCCATCATTTTGTGACCAGTTCTAATGCTTTCTTAACTGGAAGAGGGGTAAAGTTAAAAAAAACAACAACAGTAAATTGTCTGAAGAAATTGAACAAATAGCCAGGAACTGTCCACCTTATACTCTGTTTCCCTCAAAATGCTCTGCACCTTTAATGCAAACATACTGTGGGCCAAATCATGCTCCCACTAAAGCCAATAGATGTTTTGATATGATTTTATTGGGATCACAGTTGTCCCTATATCATTATAGATGAATCCAAATCAAAATTCAGGCTCTGAGCACCCTATTCCTCAGAACTTTATAGCTGGCTCCACAACTATAATGAGCTGAAGAGAAACATCAGATCTCAACATTTTGGGGAAGTTCAGATCCAGAACTGAACTTTGTAGCTCAGGTTCTTCTCTAGCTAGTAAGTCTCATAATGACCTCCTTTTAGCACCGTGATTCCTTCAGAGTTTTCAGAGACAATTCAGAAGAAATACAATTTAATGAATCTCCAAAGCTGCACTTTCTTGACTTATTATATTAGCAGGCCCTCTCATCTGATTGGGAATTTTGAGAGAATCATGGAATTCATTAAAGCAATTTACTGTATAATGGTAGATGGCTAAGATAGATCCCTACTAATGAGATGAAGAGCTTTAATTAAATAAATTGTAGAGTGGAAGTGAACTGTTTTGCTGAGTTACAAAAGCCTGGCAAACAACCCTCTCAAAGTCTACAAGATACAGTATCATTCGTCCAGTAAAAGCGCTAGTTTGTCTTATCACAAGATTGAATGTAACCATTAGGCTTGCAATGGAGACCTGCCTAAGCATGAAACATGAAGTGTCCTTACTAGCAAACAAAGAGGAAATCTCAACTTCTCCAAGTGAAAGTTCCAAAGTAACAATCATTATAACAATGTTTTGGTGTGTACACATCAGAAAAGAGAACCACCCCTAACATTAGCGAAGACCGAATCCGGATACATAATTTTGGGGTGGTCCCTATACAAACAAAAACCTTCATTTCAATATCCCCACACATTGGTAAAGTTTGGATCTGAACTTTATAACTTGGTCTCACATTTAATTTGGGTATGTGTTGACTTAAGGGCCCACCCAAGTGGTGACTGCTACAGGGAGACAATAAAGAAAAGAAATATTATCTAGCTAACTTTTAAAACATATCTTAGTTTTATTTTGTTGTGTACCATGTCTAATACCATCTATTTATTAGCTGCTAATCATCAACAATATGCTTGGTATTATACAAGACACAAAGACAATACCTGCCTTGCCTACAGAACTAAAAGACAAAACACGTTAGACAAGAAGCAACGGGAGACCCAAAGCATGGTATTTACTCAGGACTTGTTTAATTTTTACTTTCATTTACTGTAGTCCCCCTCCTGCAAAATTATGGCATGGAAAGTTTCTGAAATCATCTCTTTGTGTTTATGCAACAATTGAGATTTTAATAAGTATCTGAAAGAGGAAAGATTGTGGGTCTGGCACATGGGAATTGCAAGGTTTATCCACGAATAGGAGACAGTATGGAAAAAGACACAAAGACAGCAATTATATAATGAAATAAATAAAGCATCAAGGTGACATCATTGGTGGACCAAAAGGTGCAAAACAAGAACATGATAAGAAAGGAAATCAAATATGTAGGCCAGAGCAGAGCTGCACAGGCTTTAAAGTCAAGGCCAAGAAGTTTAAACTTCATAAACAAGAGTCAGCCTGTGGAGGGATTTGAAGAAGGGAATGACTTGGTCTAATCCACAGCTGAGGAAGTTAAGTTTAGCAGCTATACTATGAATGTACTGCAAGGGAGTGACATGGATATAACAGAGGCCAAGGAATGAAACATTACAGTAATTGAGGCTGGCGATAATCAGGGCATGGATGATCCTCTGGGGACAAACAGGAAGGAATGGATTTTCTAGATATGATGGAAGAAGAAGCATCAAGACTTGGTTACAGCAAGGAGGTAGAAGGAGCAGGAGGGAGAGGAGTCAAAGATGACACTGAGCATGCAAGCACGAGACACAGCAAGGGTGATGGTGTTGTCAAAACCAGTGAAGAAAGGTGGAAGAGGAGAAGGTTGGGAAGAAGAAAACAGAGGTCACTTTCAGCCATTTTGTGGATGAGCTGGGGGCAAACCATCCAGGATGATGTGATATTGGAGACACATGCACAGTTGCATAGCACAAGACAGAACAAGTGGGAAAAGGTAGATTTGTAAGTCAGCAACACCGAAATGATAGATGGAGTGAAACTATTCAGGGAAAGCAAAAGCTATTCACGCAGAGGAATTCACAACTATTTTTCTTTAAAGCAAGCCAGTACTGTGCATTAATGGGCTCCTCAGAATAGAGGTATTTCCATACTAAACAAGGCAAAAGTTTAACTAGGCTGGGATGCTGTCTCTGCCAGTGCCAATACTGAATGCTTCAGAGCGAAGTATAAAACCCCACAGTATGCCTAATTTCAGTTCTATAGAGGCTGCATAGCAACCTTCTTGTGACATTACTTTTAGCTTAGGTGTCATTGTAGACATGTCCAGCAAAGGATTCCGTGGTAGTAGAACTCAGAAAGTTAACTTCCGCAGTGTGGAACTTATTTCAACCTTGACTGAGTCCAAGGATATTTGCTGTATTTGCAGTAAGAGCTTGAGTCATAGAAAGCTTAGAAACCACTGCTGGCACATGCACACTCTGGCACCACCTACATAAGCAATATATTCTCTACAAAATGCCATTGCTTGCCAGCCTGGAAGAGAAAAAGTGATAGTATTGAATAGCCTCAAAAACAGACACTCTGTCTAGTGAATTGTTACAAGATAATTACCAACAGCACTATCGTTAGGAAGAGAGCTCTCTGAATAATATAATTTTACAAATGACAGCATTAAGAGAGCATCTGAAGATGAAAACCACTCTCTAGGTGGAGAGAAGCCCATCCACAATTGCAGCAGGAGGGTCTTTGAGTAAAGCAATGGACAATTTTTACTGTTTAAGTATTGGTCACAGTAACCCTTACAAAAAATTGGCTGCTGGATAGGTAACTAACAAAAAATTAATATTATATACCGTAATATTCTCAAGGCAATATTACTGATTGTTTTACCAGTTATTGTTTAACTGAACGGATATGCCGGGGTGGCCAAACTGTGGCTCGTGAGCCACATGCGGCTCTTTTACCATTAAAGTGAAGCTCACGGAGCCCCCCACGCCTCCCCATTCTCCACCTCCCAGACCGTGGCGGGGGCGGGGGGAAGCTCAGGACCTCTACCTTGCAGCGGGGTGGTGCAGTAGAGGCTTCTTCTCAGCAGGAAGGAGGGGTCTTGGGGATTCTGCCCAGTGGGGAGGGGCATCTTGGGGCTTCTGCTCTGCGAGGCGCACCTCCCAGGGCTCGGGACTTAGCAGGAGCAGAGAGGAAGCCCCAATCCCTGGCTCCCAGCAGGTGTGCCCCAGCTTTCGAACTTCTGAAGATTGTCATGTGCGGCTCAGAGGGCCAGTAAGTTTGGCCACCCCTGGTATATGCAGTTAGATTTCAAGAGAAATGCTCATTTATAATTGTGATGCAGTTCCTTTTGGAAGTTGAGCAGTAAACTTGCTTCCGTATCTGAGCCTATTTAACTGAAATAATTTCTTCCTTGCAGAGCTACTGCCTATAAGATACTCCCACATAAAATAAAAAATAAAATCACATTGTCAAAATATTATGGGCCTAATTCTGTCACTCTTATGCTTATTGAGTTGTAGTTTATTCCAAGAATAATTAGAATTTAGAATTGGTCAAAACTCAGAATTTCCCTTCTATGGGAAATTTTGAAAAGTTTTGTTTCCATTCCAATTTAGAACGTAAAACTCTGAAATGTCAAAATTTACCACTAAAAATTTAGAAAATTTAATTTCAGGTCAATCCAAAGATTCTCTTTTGATAAAAGAAAAATGTTTGAATCCAATTTCAACTTTTACAAATTGTATATTGAATTGTAATTTCTACTATAATATAAACAAATCATATCTATATGAAAAAAGATAAATCAAAACATTTCATTAGGACCTTATCAAAATGCTTTTTTTCCCCAGAGGGGCAGAGGGGTTATAAATACAATTTCATCAGAATTGACAGAATTCCACAGAAAGTTTCAATTTTAATAAAACAGGATTTTCCAGCAAAGAAAGGTTCAGAATGAAAAATTTCAACCCATCTTTAGTACTACTTACTAGAAGGCTTGGAGAATCAAGCGCAATATATGCTATATGTTTCCAGCTACATGTGCAATTTATAATGGGTTATTGGAACTTTTCACCCTTTCATCACTCATCCAAATGTGGCCTAAATTTAATACCTGACAGCTGGGGCCTAGTTTACAGGTGTTCCCACCACAAAACTGGCCCCTGTGGTGACAGTCTCAACAGAGGTTCTAGGGACAGAAAAGAGACTGAACTGTCCTTCAGACACTCTCTCCAGAAGAGGATTGAGATACCAGGCTCTGTGAGGAAGCTTGCAGTTACACAGCCTGCTCTGTGGATAAATAGAGGAGGCCAGGATTGTCAATACAGCACTTTTAGTACCACTCGATTCAGTGCAAAATAAATGAGGATAGTTTCCTCTTGCAGTGTGTATTAAATCCCATTAGCATTAATGAGAGTTACATGGGCGTATGGCAGGGAATATATACAAAATGCAGAGCACGCAGTTTCCAAATTTTCATTTCTTCCTTCAGCCATCTTTTCCTTTGTGAGAATGTTTCCATATGATGCACCAAAATAAAAATAGTAACTCAAATTACTGCATGTATGGTATGCTTAGATGATGGCGGGGTGGGGCGGGGGGAGATTCAAGAGGCTGGTGTACAAATAATTACAGTGCTTAGATAGACCAAAGTGTTAGGAATTGAACTCGCACAGACAGTACGAATATGGTACAAAAGCTCTGAGCTGTACTAGCAACTTTTCAGAGCACAGTGGTAAAATAATGAATCACACTATGACCGATAACATTCAATAATTTCTCTGCTATATTGCTAAAGCCACTTTTTCTGAGGTATAAAGCTAATATTTCTCGGTTGCATTAGAAAATTTCATATTGCTTTTCCGACTCAGTCTTGGAGTTAGAAGGTAAAGGTACATCGTAACAGTAACAAAAGGAAGCAGACTGTTCTTTACAAAAAATGTAAAGAGAGACAGAAAGAGACAGAAAAGAGGGAAATGTCATGAAGTTTTTTTTTTCTTCGCTTACAATACAGCAAGTGATGCCTACAGGAAAAAACAAAGAAAGACAGCAGCTATTATAACGCTGCTTCAATACAGACCTGGCAGAGTAAAAGCAGAGGATCCATTTTGCTTTTTTTTTTTTTTTTTTTTTTTTTTTTTTTTCACTGAAGATATCACTAAAGCATTAATGGAATCCTTACACTCTACCGCTACAATATGTATTTATCTACAGAGCATTCTTTATTGGTTTGAGTATAGATATGCTATTTTTGTGCCTGGGGAGATGAGGGAATTGGGTTGCCCATTTCTTTTAACAAAAACATTCTCTGCTTGCCATAAACCAAAAAGTTTAGCACAAAATAAACCAATATTGATTTTAAATGTAGTTACAGGTGTGAGCGAGAGTCAAATTCAGAACTGACCTATTACACCAGCTGGTATGATTTGGTCTTAATTCGTCCAGGCTGTCTCTAGTGAAACAGTTCAGGCAGGACTTGTGTATTGTTGTCATTATCAGTAACACTTAAAATTATATCATTTAACAGACAACGTAGAAATACTGCAAGGGACTCTAGATATTTTCAGCACAAACAAACATATACAAAGGGAAGATAGCACTGTCCTAATTTGGTTACAGGACTGTAAATCATCTTTTTAAAATGGTGTTATTTTGTATATCTGACATATTTCGAAACGCGTAACAATCCTTGCAGAGTAGGGCTTAGGAAGCCTCTTTCAACCATTTTGTTTAATTACAAATGTGAGGGTTTTTTTGTCTTGCTAAGAGCCCATGTCAAACAAACCCTTAAACTTCTTTAGTGCAGACACAGAATCTCAGTTCTGAGTGGAATTTTCCACCCACAATTGTATTCTGGACTTGGCAACCAGATATCCTATTATAGTCCCTACACTCATCTATACCATTCAGCTTCCATGTTCATCCAATCACTTAGCATCACTTAACGTGTTCAATGCACTCTATAAAGGTTTAGGGATTAGACTGCATCCTTCCTAAACATCAGAGCACAAGGGTGGGTGATGGCCCTTATATGGGAGCACAAAGAGTACACCTCCATATAGGGGCAAACCCAATCTTAGTCCTTGTATTCTCCTGAGCATATGGCTAGTGCAACTACCTACACCAAAGGGAGTGAAGAGGAGTAAGGAAGGAGTAAGGTGAAGCCCTGTCCACTCATACAGACTAGTCAGTACAGCTAACCAAGAGCACATGCTGCACCCATTTAAAGGATTGTGCAAGGGTCACACTCATCCTTCACTCTGTGGAGCTCTTGTGAAGTATTGAGTGGGGGCAGTATGAGCTTTTACCACACAGTGGTTGCACACAGTGGCTGGGACATCACTCAGTGATTCATTAGTGGTAAATAGGCAAATCTGTGAAGGCAAATGTGCTATTTGTTAGCCAATGCCCAGCCTTGGGTTCCAAGTAAAATATAAAGAAAACTGTCTTAAGCTACCAGCTAAGGAGACAGCAGGACATAGTGTTGTAGTGAAGCTTGAAGTACCCAGAATATTTACAGTACACGTAAGTGGTCATTTCAGAGGGGTGTGCCTAGTGGAAATGATCTTTAGTACCCATAAATAATGCCTCAAATGCCCTTGCAGTGAGTTGTGAGAGCCACAGGTTGATGGAGTCCGAAGAGGTTGATTTATTTATCTAAAATTTTGCTTGCTGAGACTCTCATGAGATACATTTTGCTTCGTAATATTGTCTTGATTATTGCTTCCGTTCTGTCCGATGGCTCAAGAGGAAAAATACAAGCTGAAGTAAAACTATTTGTGAATGTTTAGTAACATTTAAATGAACTACTGTATCACAGAAAGGAGAGTGACCTTGGAAAAGATACTTGGTTTATCTTCTTTTTAGCAAAACTCCATTTAAAAAATCCACATCTCCAGACACAGATATTATTTTAGGCATGGCTGGTTTCAGCCTAGTATTAGGGCTGCCCAGCACTTCCCATTATCAGAACCTGTTTTCAATTGCTTATAACTTTGTCAAAATCTAACTGTTCAGGCTAAAATTTTCCATGACAGGTGTGTGACAGGTCTGTCTACCTCAGGCTAAATATTTTTGAACAATTTCAGCCAAAATATCTTCATATTTAGCCTGTGATCCACTATGACCGCCAGATCCCTTTCCGCAGTACTCCTTCCTAGGTAGTCATTTCCCATTTTGTATGTGTGCAACTGATTGTTCCTTCCTTCCTTTGCATTTGTCCTTATTGAATTTCACTCTATTTACTTCAGACGATTTCTCCAGTTTGTCCAGATCATTTTGAATTTTAATCCTGTCCTCCGAAGAACTTGCAACCCCGCCCAGCTTGGTATCATCCGCAAACTTTATAAGTGTACTCTCTATGCCATTATCTAAATCAGTGCTTCTCAAAGCCGGTCCGCCGCTTGTTCAGGGAAAGCCCCTGGTAGTCCGGGCCGGTTTGTGTACCGGCCGCGTCCGCAGGTTCAGCCAATCGCGGCTCCTACTGGCCGGGGTTCGCCGCTCCAGGCCAATGAGGGTGGCGGGAAGCTGCAGCCAGCACATCCCTCGGCCCGCCCCGCTTCCCGGGGCTCTCATTGGCCTGGGACGGCGAACCGCGGCCAGTGGGAGCCACGATCGGCCGAACCTGCAGACGTAGCAAGTAAACAAACCATCCCGGACCACCAGGGGCTTAACCTGAACAAGCGGCGGCCCGACTTTGAGAAGCACTGATCTAAATAATTGATGAAGATATTGAACAGAACAGGACCCAGAACTGATCCCTGCGGGACCCAACTCAATATGCCCCCTCTAGAACCTGAAAAGGATCCCAAGATTCCTAGTCTGACCATTCTTGATATGCCCTTCCATCTTAACTGTGAACCACTGATAACTACTCTCTGGGAACAGTTTTCGAACCAGGGATGCACCTGCCTTAGAGTAGCTCCATCTAGGTTGTATTTCCCTAGTTTGTTTATGAGACAGAATCAAAAGCCTTACTAAAGTCAAGATATACCACATCTACCTCTTCCCCCCCATCCACAAGGCTTGTTACCCTGTCAAAGAAAACTATTAAGTTGGTTTGACATGATTTGTTCTTGACAAATCTATGCTGATAGTTACTTATCACCTTATTATTTTCTAGGTATTTGCAAATTGATTGCTTACTTATTTGCTCCATTATCTTTCCAGGTACTGAAGTTAAGCTGACTGATCTGTAATTCCCTGTAATTCTGGGTTGTTCTTATTGCCCTTTTTATAGATTGACACTATATTTGCCCTTTTCCAGTCCTCTGGAATCTCTCCTGTCTTCCATGACTTTTTAAAGATATCTCCTCAGTCAACTCCTTGAGTATTCTAGGATGTATTTCATCAGGCCCTTGTGACTTAAAGATGTCTCAGTAATTTTTAACATGTACTTTTCCTATTGATGATGACATGCCATTTTTTTCCACTGGGCCCCTGCCTCATTCAGTGCACAAAATAGACTTTTTCTGAGTGTGAATTCTGTAGTACCCCTGCTTCATTTGTTGCATTAGTTGGAAGGTGTGTATTACTTGAAGCAATGGGGACAAGTGAGTGTAGGCCCACACAAACTAAATTGGAAGATGTGTAGTGAATGGGGTAGATAATTGCAGGAAGATAAAAGGATGGTCTTATACTTACAGCAGCTGAATGCAGCCCTGGAGAACTAGATTCTATCCCTGTCTCTATCTCAATGGTGCTGGGCTAGTCATGAAAAGCAAACTTTTCATTAACTGCATGATCTTTATTTCTGGGTGCCTGACTTGAGAGCCAGGACTCTGATTTGCAGAAGTTTTGAGCACTCGCAGATGCAACTGAAGTCATTGGGAGCTGTGCTTTGCATATACAGAGCGCTATATAATGCTAAGCCCTCTGAAAAAAAATCAAGTCCTAGGATCTTAAATTGAGTACCTAAAACTAGTCGAAAATTTTGGCCTTAATATCTCTGTGCCTCAGGGTCCATTCTATGATAATACCTACTCATCTCACAGGGGTGACATTAAGATAAATTCGTTAATACTTGTGACACACTCCAACTCCCTATTGATAAGTGCCACAGAAAAGCACACAAGGAAATTAACAATTCTGTCTTCATAGCAGGGTTTGAATAGTCTGCAGTAAATAAGGCCTAGGGCTATACATTGAACAATGAGGATAAAAAATATTGAATAGCTGATCATTAAGTGAGCACCATCCATCCTATGCACTGAATGAGGCAGGGGTCCTGTGGAAAAAATAGTATACGATAACATAATTAAAGTCATAATGGATACACATAACATAGCAAAATCGAGTTTGCACAGGCAACCTTAATTCTGGCATTTCCTAACTGTGGAGTGCTTGACTTTGCAACTTTAACTTTTTTTTTTTACATTAGTGATATATATCACTAATTACAGTAAGCACAGCAATTTAGCACAGTTTTGTCATGGAAAAACGGAGACTTAGGAGAAAACTCTTACAAGATGCAACCTTGTCAATAAAATGCCCCATGCCTTTGCAACTTTAAATCAAAAATAGAGGCAGCATCCATCCAATATAGCAGACAGCAATAGGATATAACAGGAAGTGAAGAACACAGTATCCAATTGAAACAGAAGGGAAAAGTTTAGAATGTAATTATCCAAATTGATACTGAAAGTAATTACAACATACGTTATTATTTATTTACATTTAGAATAAATAAAAAAGTGTCCACTCACAAGTTCATAGATTCATTCGTAGAGTTTAAGGCCAAAAAGGACCATTTGATCATCTAGTCTGACCTTCTGTGTAATCACAGGCCACTACGTTTTACCCCGTTACCCCTGTATTGAGCACAATAAATTATTATGACTAAAGCATAATGTGCTTGGCCAAAGCATATCTTCTAGAAAGGTATCCAGGCTTGATCCGGAGACATCAAGAGATGGAAAATCCACCAGTTCCCTTGTAGTTTGTTCCAATGGCTAATCGCCCTCACTATTAAAAATGCATGCCTTATTTCTAATTTGAATTTGTCTGACTTCAGCTTCCAGCCATTGGTTCTTGTTATGGATTTCTCCACTTGATTAGAGAGCCTGTTAGTACACCGTGTACTTATACACTGTAATCAAGTCACCTCATAATCTTTTTTGTATTAACTTCTTACATTCAGCTCTTTAAATCTCTCACTGTATGGTATTTTCTCAAATACAGTAACTCCTCACTTAACGTTGTAGTTATGTTCCTGAAAAATGCGACTTTAAGCGAAACGATGTTAAGCGAATCCAATTTCCCCATAAGAATTAATGTAAATGAGGGAGTTAGGTTCCAGGGAAACTTTTTCACCAGACAAAAGACTATACTATATACTGTGTGTGTGTGTATAAATATATATACACACACACACAGTATATGTCAAGGGTCGGCAACCATTCAGAAGTGGTGTGCCAAGTCTTCATTTATTCACTCTAATTTAAGGTTTTGCATGCCAGTAATACATTTTAACGTTTTTAGAAGGTCTCTTTCTATAAGTCTATAATAGAAAACTAAACTATTGTTGTATGTAAAGTAAATAAGGTTTTTAAAATGTTTAAGAAGCTTCATTTAAAATTAAATTAAAATGCAGAGCCTCTGGACCGGTGGCCAGGACCCAGGCAGTGTGAGTGCCATTGAAAATCAGCTCACGTGCCACCTTTGGCATGCGTACCATAGGTTGCCTACCCCTGGTATAAGTTTTAAACAAACAATTTAATACTGATACACAGTGATGATGATTGTGAAGCTTGGTGAGGTGGAGGAGTCAGAGGTTGGGATATTTTCCAGGGAATGCCTTACTGCTAAATGATGACCTAGCAATTGGCTGAGCCCTCACGGGTTAACTCTCACAGTCTACAAGGCAGCAGGAATGGAGGGAGCGGAGACAGCATTGCAGACAGAGACAGAGACACACACTGTGTGTGTGAGAGAGAGAGATGTGCATTTCCCCTTTAAGTACACTGCCTTGTTAATTAGATTAGCTTGCTGAGACTGCAGCTGCTGCTGCCAGCAAGCTCCCTCTGTCCTGAGCCCTGTCGTGTGTCCCCCCTGCTCTATGGAAGATGGGGTAAGCAGGGTGCAGGAGCGGGGGGAGGGGGACACCCTGACATTAGCCTCCCCTTTTTCCCCCCCCGCCCCGCACAGCAAGCAGGAGTCTCGGGGAACAGCTCCAAGGCAGAGGGCAGGAACAGCACATGGCAGTGGGGGGAGGGACAGCTCCAATTGCTAGCCTGCTGGGCAGCTGCTGCACAGGGAACTTAGGGGAGCGGGGAGCTGATAGGGGGGCTGCCGGTCCACCCTGGTTCCAAGCCCCCAACAGCTAGCTGAAACAGGCTGCTCTTCCTGCAAGCAGTGGACAAAGCAGGCAGCTGCCAAATGACATTATAACGGAGCATTGCACAACTTTAAATGAGCATGTTCCCTAATTGATCAGCAACATAACAATGAAACAACGTTAACCGGGACGACTTTAAGTGAGGAGTTACTGTTTTCTGCACCCTCTGCAACTTTTCAATATCTGTATTAAAATGTGAATTGTATGCAGTCCAGTACTGGTCTCACCAATGCCATATATAGAAGTAAAAATTACCTCCCTACTCCTATTCACTACCTCTCCAGCTTACACATTCAAGGATCCCATTAGCCTGTTTTGCCACAGCATCACACTGGGAGCGCATGTCCCTCTAGATCCTTTTCAGAGTCACTGCTTTCCAGGATACAGACCCCCGATTCTGAAGGTATGGCCTTAATTCCTTGTTCCTAGATGTATAGCTTTGTATCTGGCTATCTTAAAACACGTTTTATTTGAATTGACTAAGCTTACCAAGTGATCCAGATCACTCTGTATGACTGGCCCTGTTCTTCTCATTATATAATATTCTGCCTATTTTTGCTTCAGCTGGCAATTTTCATTAGCAGTGATTTTATATTTACTTCCTAATCATTGCTGAAAAAGTTGAATGGGGTTGGGCCTAGTACTGATATGTGAACCCCACTAGAACATCCCCATTTGATGATGATTCCCTATTGATGACTATTTGAGATCTGCCAGTTATCCATTCTTAATCATTTCATCTATTACATCTATGCAGTTACCTTTATCAGACTTGTAATTTCCTCAGCGAATGAAAGTTCTGAGCATTATGCCAGTTATTTAAAATTACAAAAAAATAAAAAAAATGTAATGAAATCAGCCCAAGCGTCTACCAAGCTTATATGTGGGCTAATACTTCATTCCACCTATGCCGTTACAAATGCCAGGTAAAAGCAAATAAGACCTGAAATGCCCCTGAAAATAGCCAGATCTGGGCTATTTTGGACCAGGGGTTAATGAGCATTCCAGATCCCTGCAGCCCTGAAGCCGGACAGCCTCCCTACCAAACACTCTTTGTTTCAAGTGGGAATGTGACATCATCCTCTCCACTGTCAACTGTGGCAGCAAATCATGGGATGAGAGGCAGTCTCTCACACTGGCTGGTCCCAGGCCATATAAAAAGCAGACCCATGCCAGCAGCTCTTCCCATTGCCATCATGGATCTGAGCGTATGGTCATCGGTCGGCCGCAAGACCAGAACTCCAGGAGAGAATGTGTGGAACAGCAAGCATAAACAGCTGGTGCTGGAGCTCTTCAACACAGAGTGGCAGTAAGGTTGAATATTCAATTCCTGCTCGGATTTTAATTTTATTTTTTTTAACCGTTTTCAACTTTTTTTTTAAAAAAAAAAAGCTCATCTGTTTTCGCCTATCCTAGCAAAACAGTTGAGAGAGGATGACAAGTCTTTATAAGTGGATGTGGAGCAAGAGAGCAGGAGCTGTTTTGAAGAAGTGTGAGAAGACTTCCCAAACCTGGATTCTTTCCTACCCCACTCAGCTGTCACTGGCATCAGACACAGAGCAAGGCAGCATTCATAGTTGGGACCTTGATGCTAGCGCTGACCGCTAGTACCCATGTTGCCAGACACAGCCGTTGGAATTTTGCCAGTTCTTGGACTGAGATTCCTGCTCTTGCAAAAGTCATAATGGAAATTTTAATGACCACAAGTGATTAAGACCTTGCTTAACATCATTCTGAAAAATGACACCTCCAGCGGTAAAACACATCTAATCAATGTCCCAGAGTAAGAACTCAGAGGAAAGAACCTGCTGAATTATCAATACACCACGATGGGGTAGGTGTATCAGTTCACTGGTGTAATGTGTGGTGGATTGGATTACATTAAGGAGAATAAAGTCTACATTACAGCAGGTCATGTCCAACAAGTAGTCTCTTTTGCACTACTACTAATTTTTTTAAAAACATAAATGCATGGACCACATACCCGAAAGTCCAGTGACTAAAGGAAGCAGTATTTTTGGAGAAAAAAAAATAAAAAGAGAAGATAAAAAGCATTACATGCTGGAAAACAAAAGGTTAGGAATTAAGTAGCTTTGTGACACTTTTACCTTAAAGATCAGAATTGGAGTAATACTGAAGGTCTTAGGTGAAATGAGTTTGATGGATTAGGTTCAGTTACTAGCTGTCAGTATATTCCATAAAAACACTGCACACACATACTCAGCTTAGTACAACTAGCTGTTCTCTCTGCTCATGACAATTTCCAGATGGAGCTAACATGAAGATAAATTAACTCCTGTCCCCAGAGAAAATGTGTCCCTCAGTAAGGCAAACTATATCCACTCAGAAAAGCACTCCAGTGCTACTGGACTCCTTAACTTTACAAATAGGGCAGTTGGTTTTTGTTTCCCATTGTTAATTTTGAAAATTAGATTAAGCAGGACAATGCCCTAGTGCTGACAAGAAAGAGAGGGATAAAAGGAAGCATTGTGCCCCTGTTTTAGTTTACCAGAGGTGAGATGACCCAGCTTTCTCACGTGTCTCCTGCCACTTCCTCATACCTGACTTGGCTTTAATGGAGGTAGTGTTTCTTGTTGGTGATTAACATGAGCTGCTGTTTCTGCCAACATATATTGTCTCATTTTATTTTTTGCTGTTGCTCCTCCTATTGTTTTCTGTCTTCTCTCCCCTCTCTGTGCTCCCCCCACCTTTTGCCACTCTTCCTCTCACTTCTTTCCCCTTTTCCCACAAATTTCTGAAATGAAACTGGCTTTATCCATTCCACTGATGCTTGCCCTTTGTATCAGTCACTAGATCATAACAGGATGTCAGTACTACAATTCCTTACCCTGAAATTGACTCCACTAGGAACTCTGCTCAGATAAAGCGTAAGCTGGAGCATACCATACTTGCTGGAGCTTATGTTAAAGAGCAACCACTTTGAACACAAAACCATTAGTTTCCTACTATGCATAAATCTGCTTGAAGTTACCTGTTGGAGTGTAACACCTTTTGTTAGGTGTTAGCAGCAGCAAGAAGGCCTAGATTGAAATAGCTGTGGGCCTCTCTTAAATGTAACAAACGCCACCAGCTTGAGCCCGCAACCCAGAATTTCTGGGATCACAAACACCTTCCTGGGTGTAACCAATAGGCAATATTTCCAGACTCACAGGTGCTGAGTCTGGGTGCGAAACAAGAAAAACTTTGTTAGGGAAAAGAAAACACAGCATTAACTTGGGGAAACAGAGCAACAGTGTATCTAAATGAATAAGTTAAACATTCCACCACGGTAACTTTGGCAGCAGTCCATTTATTTGTTTCTCTATCCACCAGTGTGAACATCCAATGGGCAAATGCCCCATTACCACTTCCCCCTTCCCCATCTGCTAAAATCCGCTCACTGTTTTGTGTCAGTGGGTAGTATAGTCCTAGAGACTGCGATGCAATCATGCAGGCCTGTTTCCAGTCCCCTGGGAAGTGCTTCTTGGTCCTCTTCTTAGGCTCCATCATCTAACCTAGCTACAGAGATTTCAGCTTTACTTAGAGGCTGGGTAGGCAGAGCCTCACTAGAATTCACTCAGCTCTTCTGCTGTCTTCTGTGGCTTCAACAAACAATGCTCTCTGCTTTTCGACCCACTGAGCAGCCCCCTCTACAACATCTCCTACCAAAGACTTCTCCCAGTCATGCGGGACCCTCAATGGAAGGGAGCCAGTAATATATAGACCCTTAAGCAGAGTCCTTGCCACTATACAGGAGCCCTTTTCCCTCTCTCTCACAGCATTTCCACTGTTCAAGTAAGTCTGATTTTGTGCACCATTATGATGACTGCTAAAATGTCACTGGAAGAATTTTGGGTAAATAGCTTATGCAGATGAAGCTCTCTCTTTAGCCATAGTTCCCCTTGTTCACTAATAGATGGGGGCAGAGAACTCCTTTCCTTCTGAAGCGTTTGTCCACCTGGAGTTCTGGGTAAATAGCAACCTGTGGCCGTTCTTCATCCAGTTCACAAACAGATGGGAACATAGAGCTCCTTACCTGCTAGAGCATCAAGCCACAGGGGTTATATCAGGTTAAAAGATCTAACAACAATGCCTCCTTTAGTTCCTTACTACTATAAATGTTGGCATTTTGAGTGAACATAGAACGGGATATTTTAATGACGGGAAAAGATGCATCTTTTTCTTATCATAACAACAACTCCCTCTTTTTAAATGCGAGTGGGTTAGAGTGTGGTGGTAGAATTATGGCCTATAACTTCCCTCTTAACAAAGGTTAGTTCATCACCCAAGACTACAACTTCCCAAAGATCTTATTTACAGCCAACAGTTACCTGCATCTATCTTTTTTTGTGCATTTACATTAATATTCAGTGCCAAATTAAATCCCCATATGAAAAAAAAAAACATTGAATAACATACTTCCTTATTTATGGGGAACCTGGCACAGTGCCTCTCACTTTTCAGTCACTGCTGATTTTGGTCCTACATCTTGTTTGATCTAATCTTCAGGAATCACATCCTTTGTATTAAAGATAACCACTTACGTCCTTTATTTTGACCAATATTGATCACATTAGATTAGAAATGGATGTAAAGTACAAAATCTGGATTCCCAATGTTTGAGGGTGTTTGGATCCAGACTTTTTCTTTGACCCATTATACAGAGAGTGGCCATATGTGAAATTCATGTCCAGATTTGGGTTGGATTTTGATTTTTCTCCTCACTCGAAAGACCACCAGTCTGTATTTAGATCAAGGGTTTTGATTCTGGCCTCTCTAGTTTAGACAGGTACTACTGGATAATTTGATCACTGGCTGTATAAAGTTAACATTTAACAATAATGAAGGTCAGACATTTGAGTGAGATGATAAAAAAAAAAAGAGAGCTTGAGGCTGGCAACCCATGAAAGAGAAAGATGGCCACTGTTAAAAACTATGTTATTTAGACATTGCTATTCACATTATAAGCACTCCTTAAGAAAGGTTAAATAGGTTATGGGAAAGGATGACGTGAGTCACCCTTCCAGAAGGGAGTGGCCTACTTATTGGGGGTTTCAGAACCAGCCAATTATTGACACAGTAGTTCCTCACTAGCCAGCAGCATAAGAGGTTGTGCTGTCTAGAAGAGGGGGGAGCTCTATGAGTAAATATCAGAAAGAGAGGCCCCAAAACTAAGGAAGGGGCTGACTCCACAGCATGTTCTGCCATACTGGAAGAGATGATTCTCACCTAAATAAAGGCCTGCTAAGAAACAACACACAGCTGTGAATACTTGATCCCAGAAATACTGCACCTCTGGATGGTAGTGAAAGGGTTAATATCTTTGTATCTTCTCAAACCATCATGCCATATGCTCTATGAGCCATGGTAAGCAGCACTCTTGTGGTCTTATGATGTCCAGACTAGGTGCTTATTTCAGTCCAAGTGAGAAAACTAGACTTGTTTGGAACAAAAGGAAAGCACTATATATTGCACATGCGTGTACGTTATTGAATGATTTCATTAGAAATGATCACTTCAGGATTACATTTTACAAGGGAGTCCTGGCAAATGCATGTGATACACACAAAACTGCTGACCCAGAAACCAGAACTCACTACTCATCAGTCAGTGCCAACAGTCTGAGAAAGGAACCTTTAAAAAACACCATTTGAGGACAACAGGGCCTGGCAGTTGTCAACCTTATTGGTAAGGTCAGTAGGGAGAAAGACTTGGCTAAATAGGTCAGACCCTTCCCAAGCCCTATTGGCCAAGGCTCTTGCCAAATCTCTCGGCATGCTGGATGGAATTAGTGAAGAAAAGGCTTTTGCACACTGCAGCAGACTGAGAAAAGCTTACATGGATGCATGGGTATTGTCCTAATTTTGGTCTTAGATTATTACTACTACTGTGCACTTGTGAAATTAGTTCTGTATAAGAATGAAAAAATAGTTTCATAGTATGCATGGAATGTGTGACACTCAGATGTGCTGATCTGTACATATAACTGATCTAAAAGCATATGATGTCATTGCTAAGGTTTTGCATGTGAATGCCAGTTAAATGAAGTTGGGATAGCCATTGTTTTTAGGTATCTTTTGGAAATGGAAGTGAAAAGCCTTATGGAGTGCCAGAGTATGTTATCAACAGCATTGAAGGGAAGGAAAGCACCTCTTTCCCCTTCTTTCTATGTTTTTAAGGTTTGGAGTGGATGGCATGTGTCCTGCTGCAACCTTAACTGTCAACTAAAAGTAGTTTTTGTTTGCGACACATATATTAATTTTGTGTATTCATTAGTATTCAACCCACTAATATGGACAGACACCTCATTCTATTCTAAAAATATTCAGTTAAAAGCATATACTCCCACCTATGCAAAATGCCCAAGATCCACTGCTGTATCGATCCTCCATTGCTTCTCCCCACTATGAAAGGAGCACGCTAGGGCTGCAGAGCGTAATACAGCCTTTAGATTGGAGCAGCCTCTGTGGAACACCTCTACTGTTACTTTGTGGCTTGAAGGGAAGATTCTTTTAACCCAGGAGTCGGCAACCTACGGCACGCGTGCCAAACATGGCACGCAAGCCGATTTTGAGTGGCACGCAAACCGATTTTGAGTGGCACGCTGCTGCCTGCCGCGGTCCCGGCCCCCAGCCCCACTCAGCCCTCCCGCCCACCGCTCTCCCCTGTGGGGGCAGGAGGCAGAAGCTTGGTCCTGCGGCAGCCAAGCTTCCCCCCTCCCCCGCTTCTTCCCCCAGCATGGTGCTTTCCTGCCCCTCCTCCTCCCCCTCCCTCTCCCTGCTGCCGATCAGCTGATGGCCCTTGCGAGGGGGAGGGGGACGAGTGGCAGCGTGCTCGCTGCTCCGTAGAGGAGGCAGAGAAGAGGTAGGGACAGGGCCTTGGGGAAGGGGGTGGAACAGGGCATATCCCTTCCAGCCCCCTGCCATGAGCTGCTCAGGGCAGGGAGCTGGGAGCACCCCCATGAGCCGAGCACCCCAGCCCTCTGCCCTGACCCCTGAACCCTCCCCACACACCCAGCCTTCTGCCCTGCACCTCCACACAGCCCCAAGCCCTCTGCCCTGACCCCTGAACTCCCCCCCCAAACCCAGCCTTCTGCCCTGCACCCCTACACCCTCCAGCCCTTTGCCCTGACCCCTGAACCCCCCCACACCTCCACTGCCCTCTGCCCTGACCCCTGAACCCCCCGTACACCCAGCCTTCTGCCCTGCACCTCCACACCCTACAGCCCTAGCCTTGGCCCCGCCCCCCGCCCCACCCCCCCCCCCCCCCCCCCCCCCCCCACCCCCCCCCAGACTCTGCCCTGACCCCTGAACCCCCCCCCCCAGGTCTGGGGTCCCGGCTGCCGGCCCCTTGCCAGCCGGCGTCCCAGCTGTAGGCCCCGCTCAGCCCGCTGCCGGCCTACGTGAACAGAACCCCAGGCTGGCAGCGGGCTGAGCAGGCTGACGGCGTAAGATCAGCATTTTAATTTAATTTTAAATGAAGCTTCTTAAACATTTTGAAAACCTTGTTTACTTTACATACAACAATAGTTTAGTTATATAATATAGACTTATAGAGAGAGACCTTCTAAAAACATTAAAATGTATTACCGGCACGTGAAACCTTAAATTAAAGTGAATAAATGAAGACTCGGCACACCACTTCTGAAAGGTTGCCTACCCCTGTTTTAACCCTTCCCCTGAGTTGCTTCCTTGTGCCTATCTAAGAGCTTGTCTACACTGTGTATTAGTCCACACTAGAGGGGTATAAATTCTAGTGCACACTAGTGTGCTGTGCACTAACTGGCCCACGTGGACTGTGCTGGTGTGTGCATACTAAAAGTTCCCTTACATGCATTAATGTAATATTGTTTGAAACTGAAAGCAGGGGATCTGGATGGCAGGCTACAGTCAACACCAGATTCTGGTTGGTGTTGTGCTAGTTAAGTAATGTTGAAATAAGGATAATTTAAATGTTAAATACAAGCTCTCTGTGCCTTATCATTTTCATGGTCTCTCTTAGTCCTTTTTACTGTCAAAAGATCTGTAAAGTATTACAAGTGGAGCTGGATGTGATGCCTATAGATAAGGATGCCTAAGCCCTGGGTTTCAGTGGCTTATAACTTCGCCAAACATTAACAGTTTGGGTTAACATTTTTCAAATTGGGTTTCTGCCTCAGGCTCAATTTTTGGTTACGTTTTCAGCAAAAACAGTTTACCCATTCCTGAGAATATTGTGTGTGTGTGGGGGGGGGGAGGAATAGAAAGCCTTTGCTATTGTTTTTGAAACATTTCTATAGTTTCTTTAAGGAAATCTTTCATCCCATGCTTTAGAGCTGGCTCTTAAAAAGTGGCAGGGGATAGGTCCTGGGGTCGAAAAGGTTCTTTTTGTTATCTCCATGAAAATTCATCCCAATTTTATCCAATTATAAGCCTCATAAAATCACTACTGTAGAGCTGCCTGGGGGATTGGGCCTGCCTAGCTTATAGGGAAAATCCCCCTCTGCCCTTGTTCCAATTCTCTGCCTCCTCTTGGTTTAGGGCAGTGAATGAGAGCTGCTCCATGTGCTGATGGAGCAGCAAATAAAGCAAATAGAAAATAGGGGAGGTTAGTTTTTTTAAAATAACGAAATGCTGAAGGTCTCTGTCCCCCTTTTCCAGCTGTTTGCTTTACATAAATGTATGCAAATTTATGTAAATATATGCAATTTTAAAAAAATCTGCTGAGGTTTGTCTTCTGGATGTTTGCAGGCAGAGCATGTGCACATCAAGCGACCTTGTTAGAGGCTTGCTGCTTAAATGTTGGAATCTTCCATTTTCACTAAACATGCTCCCAGCCCCAGAATTCCTTACATGCTAACTGCATTGAGCATGCTCCCAGCCCCATGGTGCACTCTGTAGTACAAAAGCAAAACAGTATCTGTGACATACTCTTTGGCCTTTGGGAAGGAGTGGAGGACTTGGATCCAGGCTGAGTCTATGAGTTCCTATCTCAGCTCTTCAACTAGCTGGTGTTAATAATTCTGTGCACATCACAGCCCTTATTATTGACCAAGTCCTCATATGTTTACCTTAAAAGGTAGGCAGTCTCTCCTTTCCTATATCCCTCTGCCCTTGCCCCACTTCACAGATGGCATAACTAAGAGGTTACACATCATTTCTGGAAGAACTGGAACTTGAATCTACCACTCTAACATGGCAGACCCAAGTCTCATCCACACCACCTTTTCAGAGTTCAGAATAAATGTGCCACAGCTGCATTCTTGGCTCTATAGAAGAATATTGGAATGCAGCAATCTAGAAAATAGTTGTGTAAGCCACTGGGAAAGCATATGCCATGTCTCCTCTTGCTTCATACTCACTTCCTTTTGCCAGGTTGCCACAACATTTTCTCCCCATATCTTCCTACTGCTACTACACATTACCACACCTACTTTCTCCCAGTCCCAGTTGCCTTCACCTCCAATGGGCTGCTTAGGAACCTCCTGCCACCACATGCCTAGTTTCTTGCCATAGCAACACCACTCAAAACATCTCTTTTAAATTCCTCCCCACTTCTACATTTGTATTTCATGGGGGGGGGGGGGGAAGGAAAGAGAACCATAAGAAGGGTGGAATTAGAATGTAACTCAAGTGCAATCTTTAATTTCAGAAATGTTGTGACAATTCATCCATTCTTTCCAAGAGATGGACCTCAGGTAAAGCCATTTGTCATAATTCCTTGAATGTGTCCTTCTGTCTTTGAAGGTCAGAAAGAGCAGCTCGTATAACTATGACTCTCATTTTAATGGGCTTTTGCTCTGGAAGTAGATAAAACACGTCATTTCCTATCCAAGATCCCAGGAAATTTGTATAATTATCAATCATAGAACTATTGGAATCCACCATTTCACTGCAATCATTGCAAGTGTGGGAGGTGGTGAATCCATCCAAGGTCTCCTCTCTAAATGCCAAGGAGAAGGCTAAAAAGAGCACCTCACCCTTTGCCCCTTCCAATAGAGTTTTCATGGCTCTCCCAACACCCGGAGAGAGCCTTTCAACAGATGCTGGGTTTCAGCATAGATTTAAGTTAGAGGGCACTAATGCTGGTTTCCTCTATATTCTTATATAAGTTTGTTTTCCAATTCTGATACTGTGATTTTTGGTTACCCGTGTGAAGTTTTCAAATTTTGATGATTGGTTGCTGCAACCTCTCATTTTTGGCAGCAGGGATGTAAGGGTTTGCTTTGTTTTCTTTAAAAAAAAAAAAAAGGTATTGCTCCTGTAGTTCTAGAAGTAGGGCAAGGACAGATTTAAATGTGTGTGTGGGGGGGGAGACACATAATATTTCTTTTTTGGTGAGTCAAAATTAAGCATAGGAAAGATCTATGTAGATATTTATACTGCAATCTTTGCTGAAGTATCTAACCCACCTGCAAACAATCTAGAAAGCATAAATGCCTCCCTTTTCATTTCGGCTGTGTGAATCTAAACCACCCTGGTGACTGCCCATCTTTAGTTTTCACTGTCTCACTTGTCCATTGCCAAGTTTCAGACAGAACTTGAAATACCATAATATAATGCAGTGTTTCCAGACAGGTCTAGAAGTAGAAGTAGGCAAGGCCAAGATTTCTGGCACATTAGGGAAATTGTCCAAGACCTTTGACTGCAGAAAGGATCTGAAATTTTTAAGCAAAAAGTCACTGTAACAAGGTCTTGATCAACTCTGGGGAAACTTATAAAATTCCCCCCAGTTCTAAGATGGATTCAGCTGAAACTGGTGGAAGCTGCTGAGTGTATATTCAGGGCTGGCTCCAGGCACCAGCAGAGCAAGCACGTGACTGGGGCGGCACATGCTAAGGGGCGGCATTCCGTCCATTCTTGGGGCGGCAGAGTCCAGTCAGCTTTTTTTTTTTTTTTTTGCGCTTCGGCAGTTTGGGCCGTGGTTTTTTTTGTTTTTTGCTTGGGGCAGCAAAAATGGTAGAGTCGGCCCTGCGTATATTATATCTCTCCTTATTAATTCTAACATGGGTTGAACTGAGCCAGTGCTGAAACTGGCAGGAGCTGCAATATAGACAAGTCTCCAACATCTGGCACAAATGTTACTATCATTTCAATTAGACTTGCTCTTCAGCAAGTTAATAGAAATAGTATTAAGAAGAGTCTTGGTTGCTGGAGCAGAGACTTGTCCCAAAACAGCAGCTTCCACCAGTTTTCATCTGATCCCATGTTAAAACTGAAGGGAATTTTATAGATTTCCACAGTGTTGCTACAGACCTTGTTAGAAGATCTTCTCTCTCAAGATTTGCAGCCCCACTCTACAGTCAAAGATCTTGGGCAGTACAAATAAGAACCAAACCTGAACTCTGACCCTTTTGAGGTGCAGACATCGCTTGTACATATGTATTTCCTTGCTTAGAATTGCTTCTACCTCCACAAAGCAAGGAACTATTTTTTGTTCTATTATCCTCCAGTGTCTCTTGACAATGACTATAGCACCACACATAGAGTAAGGTATAAATAAAACAAAGTGAAAAATTAACTTAGTGCAGAAAAACTGCACTGTCCTCCCCAAAATATGTGCTAGCCATGACCCTTTGGATGCATCAAGACATCCAAGCCTTTTAACTTCATGAAAATCTGTTTAGATAGCTTACTCTGAGGGCAGATTTATGTCTGGAAAATTTGGAGTTGCTTACCAAAAGGATGAGAGTCATTTATTTTCCTGTTACTGGTCTGCCACATGAATGAGATAACATCAGCTAAAATATTCAGCAGAAGCTATTCCTCTTTTTTTTTCTCTCTCCTTCTTTTTTCCCTTTCCCTCTTTGAGGCCGGTTACCTATTTAACTCCATCCTGTCAATTAAACCAGAGAAAAAATGCAAAGAACTAATTAGGCAACTGTGTAATTTTAATTAGCTGTTTTGATAATTAAACTAATTAGTTCCCCTGTGTTTCCACAATATGTGGTGGACTGGTTTTGATATCACGGCTTCAGAGTTCCATTCCATTAGTTAATTAGTCACTTTTGCATTAGAAAGCTTTATTAATGGCCTTAATTTGCAGTTGAAATGAGAAATCTGCTGTCAATAATTTGGATAATTGCCTACTGTTTGATTATAAAGTACAAAAGTAGCAGCACACCATTACATATGCAAATCCCAAGGGTTATTTCCTGGATGCTTAGCTTTCTTGATCTACATTTCATCCTCTCTCGCTTTCTGTTTTTTCTTGACCCTGTTAGGGGGAAGAGAATCCAGCTTATTAAGAAAATGAAGGCCTAGGTTTCTCCCCCCCAGCCCCCCGTCCTGTACTGCATGTATGCTTGTGCCTGCAATTGTTAAAGTTATTGCTTGCTTTGTACCTAATTAGTGTCCTTGGAATTAAATGAACAGCTCTGTATACACCTCTAGCTCCTGCAGCCATGTTTGTGCATTGAATAATTGATTCTACTCTGCTAATCAGATAGGGACATAATGAGCCAGTTTAATTAAATGGAGATCTAACCTGGTGAACACTGGGAAAATATTTGCTCATTTACTTAGTAAAAGGCCACAGTTGCTTTTCATTGGATGGAAAGGAAGGTTATAGAAAGTAAAGTAGGCTCTGAAAGCAGAAACAGTTCACTGGTTATCTACCCTGAGCAAATCGGGCTACTTGAATAGCAAAAAGGTTTGGCAAACATTTTTTTTTTAATAAAAACTTAATCAAAGGGCTGGAAGGTGCTGAAACTGCTGACGGGTTTCCCTGCCTCTCCCAAAGGTGTCAGCATCAGTGTTCTGCTATGCTCTAAGAGGCAGGTTGTCTGGTCTTACAGCCCTCAGTGATTTGCAGAACGAATTTTAACTCAGTTCCCTGCCAATTGGTGCCTGTGTAACTGCACAAGGTAAGATACCGTTGCAGTTTATCTTCTTGTTAGTAGGGGACTTGACTTCAGGTGCTTATGTATTTGTCTTCCAAGAAACATGAAGATTTATATTGATGCTTTTTTTGTAAATCTTAGAATTTAACTCTTCAACTTATTTTTACAATGTGGGTCTTAATATTAAGATAGCTAGACAAATACATTGGATGGAGTGGGTGGAACTATGAGAGTTATATAAAGTTTTCTGGATATTTTGAATATCATCTGAAGACTTTAGAGATAATGTCTGATCATTTTCAAACTTTAAACTGACTAGAGCAATAATTCTGCTTTAACACAGGTAAAATTTTTGAAATGGGAAGATGATTATGGTCTTTGAATGCAAAAGACTGCCCACATTTTCAACTCTAAGAGAAACATACTGCATGCAGCATAATCTGCAAAAGCAAGCACCAGTTAAATACAAGTGTATATATCTATCTGTAATTCTAGTTGCACATCAGACTAACTTTACCTGCAGGGATAAAGTAGTGCAAGGCCAATATAGAAACAACATGGTGCTCATCTACTGTGGTGTACTATGATGAAATAGCATATTGACCCTGAATCCATACTCTGAGTAAAAGCAATTGTCATTCTGGCACTGTAACACCTTGTTGCCAGTGGCGATGTAATTAAAGCTGTGAGGACTCATTTTCCATTCTTATCTCTTAAGCTCGTCTGAATCAGAAACTGTTTGTCTGTGGTAACTGAGAAAACGTACTACAAGGCTACATGTTTATGTATGAATTTTTGGTAGGCTTTTTTGAAGGGATGGGAGGGGGGGACAGCTATGGGTGTCTTCTTTCCAAGATCCATTCTTATACACAGAGAGAGAAAGTGTGTGTGTGTGTGTGTGTGTGTGTGTATATATATATATACACACACACATACACACACATTATATTTTGTATAATTTTTATACAATATATAATAGTCACACACACACACACACAGAGTTTAAATTTTACTCACCCCCTTTTCTCCTCTATTAAAATTCCGAATGGCTAAGAGGATTTTCTCAATTTAGTCATACTTTTAATCTTCACTGAAATGAGTGATGACTTCTTATAATAAAAAGTTGACAGGCTTACATTGCGCACCGGTGGATTAGTTTCCCTTGGTGATGAGGTTTTCTTTTGTGCGCCGTGTGTCTGTTTGATGGAGGTTTAACAGAAAGCATTTTGGCAGAAATTGGATGCAGCAGGGATCATCTGGAGATGGCTGCTGTTCGATATTAACTGCACACAGTAACTTTTTTTTCTTCTTCTTCTTTTTTTTTTTTCCCTTCAGCCAGGTGACAGAAGCAGCCAAAATATTTTTCCCCCATCTGAAAATAAAAAAGGGGCTTTGGGGCTATAAAAGAAAATGTGAGTGCATGTTCTGTCAACCTCCTTAAGCATAATATTTTCATTTGCTTTCGACCATTTTTTAACAAAGGCATGACGGTAAGGTCTTCTCTGTGAGAAGTTATCAGACCTACAAATCTCTTCAATGTGTACTTTTAAAAAAACAGTAGCCTTTGATCATGGGTAGGAGTGTGTGTGTGTGGTGGGGGTGGAAGTATGTAAACAAGATATTGTTAGAGGGTAAGACTACTTTCCTCATAAGGCATGGGCCTAGTACTTGTTTGAAAACAAAGCAAAAGTCTTATGCTAGTTTTTCAATTTTCCATTGTACATTGTGTGAATAATTTCTACCCCATATTTTCAGTAACCGCACTTGATACCTCTGATAGAGGCATGTCTATGGTGGAGTCACTTCATTGGGATACTCCATGCATGCTCTCATACACAGCTAGTATCTTGGATATCAGAGAAGCATAATTAATTCTGTAGTAATTGTCTTGCTAAGTTGAGACTACAACTCAATATCACTAAGTGCACTAGAAGCAAGATGAGCCCAATTTTCAGATGTCCTTAGCATCCGAAACACCAACTGAAGTCAATGAGAGCTCTTCTGAAGACTCCAATCTTCTGAAGACTAAGCTCTAGGCATCCACAGGCTTCTGATCATAACGTTTCTCCATACCTTCCTTGCTTGTCAGTCCACCAGTAACTATTTTCCATGATAAGATAAATTCTGCTCCCTGTTAAACCAGTGTAAATCTGATATAGCTTCCATTTACATCAGTAGAGTTGTGCTATATTTATACCCATTAAAAAAAGAGAGTAGAATGGGATTCATACTATACAAGAATTCCTAATTTAGAAAAGGTACTACACTGAAATGTGCCATGAGTTTCACAGAAATTGAATCTAAATCCACAAATAGTCACAGTGAGACCAACAGTTATAGTAAGAACAAGAGTTATTGTTGGATATATTTTAAAGTACGGCATACGGCTCATATTCTTGTACCTCTAACCTCCATCAATGTCTACGAATTACTGATTTTAACTCGGTTTCTTATAATATTCAGTGGGGATTTGGGGGTAAATACCAAATACTTATTATTAGAATGAGCTTCAGTTGAGTACTTTGCACAGTTCAAAATTCTAGTTATTTGACACTTTAAAATTTTCATTTAGTCCTCAAATAATTAAACAAAACACAATAGCCCCTTTCTTTCTTCACTAAACTTTTGAGAACAGGAGCAGTATATTTATAATAGAGAGAGGAAGAGCTTAATTTGCACTTACCTCTAGTTCAGACAGCAGGCAGTACCAATTGTGCCTTCCTTGTCAAGTTTCAAGAACTTGCAATCCTTAATTTAAACACTTGAGAGATCTATGGAGCCTGTCAGTCTAGTTAATGAAGCCTCCCTATTTCCTCTTTTTTTTTTTTTTTTAAACAAAATCTGACTTTCTTTGAAGACCACTTAAGGCATATCTTCTGATTATACAAACAGGTTCTGTCCTACAGGGCTGAATAATCCAGTAATACCTCTTTATATTCCTCCCCTACCTGAAGTGTGCGCGCACACTTTCTACATATATAAAGCATAGCTTCTTTAACAGTAAGGACCTTCTAAATAGCTAAGTTGGACTCAGATATACAACAGATGTCTACCATTTTCAGATAAAAGATGTTTAATATTGCTTTGCTCTTATGTAGCACCTTTGATCTGAGGACCTCAAAGTGAACATAACTATGATACTATAACAGACAAACAAATACTGCTCCATGCTCTTGTGAGAGAGAGACAAATTATACCTATTTTTCAGATGGCTAAAATAAGGTAAAGCAGGAAAAATAAGGAAGTGCTTGCCCAAGGTCACGGTGTCAGTGAGTAGCAGAGTTAGTAGTGGAGGGGGAAGGATAGCTCAGTAGTTTGAGCATTGGCCTGCTAAACCCAGGGTTGTGAGTTCAATCCTTGAGGGGGGCCACTTAGGGATCTGGGGCAAAATCAGTACTTGGTCCTGCTAGTGAAGGCAGGGGTCTGGACTCAATGACCTTTCAAGGTCCCTTCCAGTTCTAGGAGATAGGTTATCTCCATTAATTTATTTATTTTATTTATTTAAGTCAATAAGAGCTGCTTGATGCTGTGCTTTTAAAACTCAGGCCAATTAATTAAGTGCTTAGGTTTCTAAATCCAAATTTTAGCTTTAGGCACCCAGGTTTCCTGATTTGATAGAATTTAGTTGTTATATGGAAGCACTTGGAGGCCTTAGTCTGAATAAGGGCTCCATCAAGTTAGGTGCTGCATGAACACATAGTAAGACAGTCCCAGCACAAAGAGTTTAAAATCTCATATGGGACATGATGTGATAAGTGATACTACAGTGATGAGGGTAATATGAAAACCTATATAGAATCAAAAGTGAGGGTTACCAACCATCAGAAGGACTGGGAAAGAAGGACAAAGGTAACAGTGATAAGAACATGTGATTACCTAGACTAGTCATGTGCATGGTTAAATGGCATTGAGTCACTTTTAAAATAAATAAAATAAATAGATACCAGTAATCTGCCAACTTAAAATGGTTAGTTTGGTTGCCAGTGGAATTTCCCATAGGTGTCATGGTAGAAGTGAGTCTTGAGGTCGAATTCAAAGAACAGAGTAATGGCTTATGAACTAGTTTCTGGAAGGAGGTCCATGCATGAGAGTACAGACAGCATGGCAGAAAACATGAAGGCATTTGTAGGGAGGTGGACTATAGCTATTGAGACCAGCATCATTCTTGGGCAATGCAATAAGGTAAAGGATTCGGTAGGTCAGGATAAGTTGTGAAGGACTTTGAAAAATTAGGACAAGTTTGAGTTTGACGTGGTAGAGAATGGGGAGCTGGTGGAAGGACTCAGACAGGATGATATGGTCAGAATTTGGACCAGGAAGACAATTTTTAACAAAAGCATTTTGAGGGGTACAGAGCAAAATAGGGGTTCAGGAAGGCCAGAGAGGAGCAGGTTGCAGTAGCCAAGGCAGGAGGTGATGAGGGCCTGAATAAGAGAGTTTTTGTGGTGTGATCAGAAGGCTGGATTTGGAAGTGTTATGGAGGACGTGGCAAGATTTGGATGTTATCTGAATGTGTGGGTCTAGAGGGGAGGGCAGCATCAAAGATATCCCTAAATTAAACCTGCTTGAGAAGCAGGATGGTGGTATTGTCAACAGTGCCTAAAAAGAAGGGAATGTAGCGGTATGACAAATCATCTGAAGCTTAATCTGATGGCAACTCACCCAGAGGAGACATCTCAGTAACGAGCAGAGATGCAGGATTAAACAGATTAGGAGTGGGGAGGTGGATTTGTGAGTCATTGGCATAAAGATGGTACTGCCTCTCAGGTTTGTTTTGTTTTGTTTTGTTTTAAAGGGGCAGAAAGTTGCCAGCTTCTGATAAACGGCTGTCTGAAAACTCTGATCACATTGCCTTTGTTTGAAGGAATAGCACATAATAGTTCAGAAGAAATGTGTGGTGTTTTAAGGATGTATTACTATAATCTCGAACACATAATAATTTTAACTGCTTTTGCTTTATGGATTTGGGGATTCTCCAGAAAAAAGTGGCATTAATATGAACCTGTGGATTTACACTGGATTACTTTACATGTCCTTGAAGTTTTGCATGGTGTTTTAGGAAACCTCATTGAGGGTATGTCTATACTACCCGCCGGATCGGCAGGCAGCGATCGATCCAGCGGGGGTCGATTTATCGCATCTAGTCTAGACACGATAAATCGACCCCGAGCACTCTCCCGTCGACTCCTGCGCTCAACTGACATGAGAGGCGCAGGCAGAGTCGACGGGGGAGTGTCAGCAGTTGACTTACCACAGTGAAGACACTGCGGTGAGTAGATCTAAGTACGTCGACTTCAGAAGTTGTGTAACTTAGGTCAATCTCCCCCTTCTCCCTCCCCCCCTCAGTGTAGACCAGGCCAAGTATATGCTACACATGAGTCTCTAAGAAGCGTGTACTTGATATCTGCACCAGTAGCGCAGCTACCGGGGGAGTGGCCGCTCCCCTGAGCACTCACTCAGTGCTTCCCAGCACGTCTGGGTCTTCGGCGGCACTCACTTCAGGCTCCACTGCGTGCATCTTGCGGCAGCGGCGGCTCCTGCGGTCGGTGCTTCTCCTGCTCCCCCCGCCCTTGCTTTGTGGCGGCCGGGTGACACTTCTCCCTGTGCCTGCTGGAGGGTGCCTGCTACCTTGCTTGGCTGAGGACTAATCCAGTGCGGGTTTCCCACAGGCAGCTCCGGGTTGGCGGCAATTCGGCAGTGGGTGCTTTAGTCGCTCCGGGTCTTTGGCAGCAATTCGGCGGTGGGTAATTCAGCGCGGCAGGTTCTTCAGTCTTCGGTGGCAAGACTTGGGTTTTTCTTTTTTTTTTTTCTTCTTTGCTGCTTCACAGCGGGTGGCGCCTTTTTTTATATGTTCGCTCCCCGTGCTCTTAGAACTTGTCTACGCCACTGATCTGCACCATGAAGGTGCTCTAAGCATAGCATGCAATTTGCTTTAATTCTAATGGGTTTATTTTTAAAGATTATGGCTCCAGATAAGCCCCTATTGTAGTCCTTTGCCAGCTCAGAAAACCCAGTTTTAGTGATATAGACATTTTATTTCTGTGTTGAATTAGGTAAATCCAAACTTCTTTTTCTGAAGAGTTAAATAGAGATTATCTTAGCTATAGATATACACATGCATACATAGTGTGTGTGTGCGCGTGTGTGATTTTTTTTATATATATGAAATCATCCAATACTTGGTGATCATACTAGTTGCAGTTATCTTAAACTGGTGATTCTTCTCACTTAACTCTGATTGTGGTGAACTTCATCAGAAGTTTAGTATATTTCAGGCTATGGACTGTTCTATGAGCAGGTTATTCACTTTCATTTATCCTTTAACTTTCCCTTAGCACTGTCTTAGTTCTTTGATTTAGCAAATGTGACCCTTACACTTGACCTCTGACTAAACTTTAACCCTCCTTTTGATTTCTTAAATTCTGGAAGCTCAGACAAGGAATCACAAAATAAACAAAGATCCACAAGAAGCTCTTGCATTTCTTAGATCCTATGAGAGTTCATTCTACAGCCTTGATCTGATGTGTGAGACAGCTTCTGTCTCCTACAAAGATGGGCTTTACCCTTGCCACAGACAGCTTCATCATGCTTTAGGAATGAAGTTATCTACTACAGTCCAAATCCCAGAGATTCAGGCCATCTTTTAGTGATCCCATGCCCAAACCACTGAAGACCTTGAAGATAAGGACAGAGACTTTGAATTTGACTCTACATTCTCTGGGAGGCCATTGTGGATTGCAGAGGACAGGTCTGATATGCTCAAAGTAGCTATGTTGCTAAGCTGATTAGGGCTGACACAGTTCTCTGATGGGGACTGACTACCCAACATTTAGAAAAATCATACAGCGTATTTAAACTGTGAAATTATGCCATACCTAGGAAGAAATCTGATCTTTTCTGTAATGGATGCTAAATAAATAAATGAAAATGAACCTCAAATATATACATATCAAACATATGGCGACTCCAGTATAATTCCACCAACTATAGTCACGTCAGGCATGGACATGGTCTATTGGGCCAAATTTTCTGTTTTACAATCAGTGCACTCCCACTGAAGTCGATGATGTTGAATGGGTATAAGTCCATACAAAATTTGCCCTACCGTACTTAACATATGTATCTAAAGCAGTGTGGTTTTGCACAGTTAGTTTCCAGTTTAATTACATAATTACATGCATTCCTACTGATATAATTCTCTTTTAAATATAAATAATGGATATTCCTCATAAGCAGTTGATCCCCTGGAAAGAAAGAAATCAGAGAGAATGTGGTTGAGCCACCTTGCACAATTCCGCTTGCCCCTGCACTCAAAGTCACTGGATCAAAGTCAGTTAAAGGCATGCTTGCAATGTGTCATTGCCTGCTGCCTCCATTGTCACTTTGGTCACTAGCACCAATGAGTCTATTAGATAGAAAAGACAGAGAGAGGAAAACAAATGAAGTAATGTAGCTTGTTAAACTTCTGCCTTCCAAGTGTTTTGGAGTATCTTTATTTACATACAATTGCTCTGTTACTGCGACAGAGAGGTCCCTTTTATGAGCTATTCCTCACCCTTTCCTCCAACAAGCCACCAGCAAAAGAGCTCAATGCAAAACAGAATTTTCATATATTGGCAATATTCCGTCCAACGATCTTTATCACTTCTGAGGTCTAAGTCTCCGTCAAATCGTAGAGACAAGACATGCTAAATTCCTTAAGTGTCTTCATTTATTAGGAGTCTGGTGGCACCTTAAAGACTAAGATTTATTTGGGCATAAGCTTTCGTGGGTAAAAACCTCACTTCTTCAGATGCATAGAGTGAAAGTTACAGATGCAGGCATTATATACTGACACATGGAGAGCAGGGAGTTACTTCGCAAGTGGAGAACCAGTGTTGACAGGGCCAATTCAATCAGGGTGGATGTAGTCCACTCCCAATAATAGATGAGGAGGTGTCAATTCCAGAAGAGGAAAAGCTGCTTCTGTAATGAGCTAGCCACTCCCAATCCCTATTCAAGCCCAGATTAATGGTGTTAAATTTGCAAATGAATTTTAGTTCTGCTGTTTCTCTTTGAAGTCTGTTTCTGAAGTTTTTTTGTTCAATGATAGTGACTTTTAAATCTGTAATAGAAT
>NW_020664463.1:2132799-2158956 GCF_002925995.2 Terrapene triunguis | reverse complement strand
GCCGGGGGGTGCGCCGGGCCGCCGGGGGCCGGGGGGCGCGCTGGGCCGGGGGCCAGGGCCGCCTCCTCCCCCCACGCCCCCAGCTTACCTGCTTCCCGCTTCCCGCGAATCAAATGTTCGCGGGAAGCAGGGGAGGGGGCGGAGTTGGGGCGGGGACTTTGGGGAAGGGGCGGAGTTGGGGCGTGGGCGGGGCTGGGGGCGGGGCCGGGGCCCCGTGGAGTGTCCTCCTTTAGGAGGCTCCAAATATGGTAACCCTACAAATAAATCTGTTAGTCTTTAAGGTGCCACCAGACTCCTTGTTGTTTTTGTAGATACAGACTAACACGGCTACCCCCTGATACTTCATTTATTAGCACAGTAGCGAGCAGATGCTTAGATCCTCTGGCAAAACAAAGGCAAGGAATTTGTCATCTTATGTGTGTAAAGCATACCTATCACACTACAGAGAAATATAGCAGCAAATTAGGCCCAGTACTCCATACTGGTGTAGGGTGACCAGATGTCCCATTTTTAAAGGGACAGTCCCGTATTTAAGCCCTCTTGCAGGTGTCCTCACTTTTTCTTAAAAATTGGCAAATTGTCCCATATTTTCTGTCTTTCCTCTCCCTGCCACCCCCCACCCCCGCATCAGTACTGGTGGGTCCTGCTGCTGGCCTGATCCCTGCTTGCCAGCCTCCTGCCCACCAGCGGTGAGTGGGAGGATCCGTCCAGTGACCGATGATGGGGGTGGGTGTGCAAGGCTGGTGGGGGAGCAAAGCTGCAGCATGCAGGGTCAGCCCCCCTGCATGTCGGCTTTTGGCCAGCAGGATCTCGCCCCCTGTCCTGTTTCCAGCCAGCGCTAGCTACACGCTGTGGCAGCCGCTGAGTGTGGGCAGGCGCCAGACAGCGGCTGGTTACATGTCACCTCTGCTGCCCACCCATCGGCCCTTTACGTGCTCCCCCTCTTGCTGTCCTCTCCCAGCTTTGCCCCTTCACTTCCCCCCACAGCCCCGCTGGTACCCATATCTCCACTCAGCGTGCTGCATCCCACTCCCAGTGCCTGTGCAGAGAACCAGCCCCTGGACGGAGCGTTCAGCTCACCAGCAGCTTGGCCAGCAGGCACCTTCCTTCCCCCACTGCCTCTGGCTGGGCCAGAACCCCGGGAAAGCCCCAGACCCTCCAGCCTGGGGTGCCGGCATGTGCCAAAGCCCCGCACAGCTCTTGTACAGGGAAGCCTCTCGGCCCCTCAGCTAAGCTCTGGAGTGGTGGGAGCGGGGAAAGTGATTTCCAGCCTGTGCACATCTCGACCCTGCAGGCTCCACAGCAGCCCCTGGGCAGGGGCTTAGAACCCTCTTCATCCATCCTCCTCCTCTCCCACCCTGGGTCCTGCCCCTGGGAAGTGCAGGGCTGCTCCATCCCCTAGGCACCCTCTGCTGCTGAGCCACCTCTCTGGCCAGGTTCGTTGAAGCCCCTGCAGTCAGGTTCCCTGGGCCCTGGTGCACAATGCATCCTTAGGGCTTAACCCTTTTCTGCCCACACTGTAGCCGGGGCATAGGCACCGACTCTGTGGGTGCTCTGGGGCTGGAGCACCCACAGGGGGAAAAATGGTGGGTGCTGAGCAGAACCTCCCCCTCTCCCCAGCACCTCCTGCCCACCGGTGGGCCCCGCTGATCAGCACCTCCCCCTGCCTTCTAAGGCCTACTGCCTGCCGGGGATCAGCTGCTGTTTCACAGTGTCAGGAGGCGTTGGGGGAAGGAGGGAGGAGCGAGGGCACAGCGTGCTGGGGGGGTAGGGGTGGGGGTGGGAAGAAGCAGGGCAGGGGTGGGGCCTTAGGGGAAGGGGTGGAGTGGGAGTGGGGGTGGGGCCTGGGCGAAGTCACGGGGAGAAGCACCCCCCGGCAGATTACAAACTTGGTGCCTATGGCCAGGGGACAGCAGGCAGCTGGGTTATGTAGGTGACCGGGGTATGTCAGTGGCCAGCAGCAGCCTGGAGGTGTTAGCTGTCTTTCAACACTGTGGCTAGGAAGGAACAAGCTGTTTCCAGCCACATGAGGGTGGTGGGGGAAGAGATGAACTCTGCAAAGACGCGGACCAGGTCATCCCTTCCCCTTCCCCTCTCCCTCCCCCTCCTTCTTCTTCTCCTCCTCCCCCTGTGGCTGGAAGCAGCTCCCGTCCCTCCTCTCTCGCACAGTGCCAAAAGGCTGCTTCTGACCATGTTCTGGTGTAAACCCTGGCAGAAATCGGGGGGGAGGGGGACGGGGCATGTGCATGCCCCCCACACATCTTGCCTTGGAAAGATGTGGTGCCAGATACCATGAGAGGCAGGTCCATCCTGGAGGCCCAACCAGACATGGAGGGCACAGAGCACCGGGCAGGGAGGGTCGGGTCTGTTGATCACACACCCCATGTGAGAGACGTGTACGGGAATGTGTGCATGTCACCTCTCCCCTTGTGAATCCTAAAACCTTAAAGATAAGAAGGTAAATAAAAACAATCTAACTACGTAATATTTCTTTTTAACAGGGGCTCAGTCAACTTGATGTTAATTTGAATGTTTGTACTGCATCGTTCTGATTGCCGTTGAACTCGCTTGAATACGAGTAATTTTACCAGGTGTCCCGTATTTAGCATAGGGAAATATGGTTACCCTATATTCTTTTTTTTTTTTCCTTTTCTTTTTTCACTACAATGGTTGATGTTCTGTGTACGTGGATCATGCCCAAACCATGAGAGAAGAAGATATTCACTTCTTGGGCAGTGTCCATCCTTTCTGCAGGCCTCTCTGAGGCCTCTTCATTGATCTGTGCTGAGAGAGGGTGGGCAGGGATTGGACAGTTGCAAAGGGGGAGAACATATGTCATCTTTAAACCACTTCTGCACAGCTCACTGGAAAAAAGGTAATCCAGCCTGGAGCTTTGCTCAATCCAACATAAATTCTACCCCTTATAATTAAAGCCAAGAAGAAGACACACAAAGGAGTGAGGAAAAAAACCTATATTTCTTTATTAAGGAATTTAATTCCAGTGTGCTTTATCTGTAGCACATAGTACACTGTTTTGTATAGAAGTTCTCTGCAATGTTGCTTATTTGATGGTTTTGCTTAAATCTCCCCACCATCGCACTACTGGTAGAGAAGCATAGAGGGAACACTGGTGTTTTTACCAATGAGTCATTTATAGATTTGCACTAAACAGGTTTAAATGACATGGTATTAAAACACCACCCATGCCCTTTGTATGCCAATACAACAGTGAGAGAGTGAAGAAAAATATCAATGTCACCAAAGGGTAAAAATTTCAAAAGCACTCAAGTCCCATTTCAAAAGGGATGTAAGCATTTAGGAGCTTAAGTGTCATTGAAAATCTAGATGAATTGGGCACCCAAGTCTCCCCTGAAAATGGGACTTGAGTGCTTTTGAAAATTTTACCCAAAGCCTAGCATACTTCACTGCAATGGATGCATGTTCAAACCTAGTTTTGCAGGGAAATTCTGGCCTTATTTGACAGTTCATGTCAAACATTACTGTTTCTGGTGTTCAGACAGCCTAATAGTGCATAAAGGTATTCTGAGAGAGTCAGATCTTTATTACACTAGTGGCAGATGTGTTACTCTGGATTTACATCAGTATTACAGAGATCAGACTCCTGCCCCACTGCAGAGTATTATTTTTTCCCCTACAGTTGTTTATAATATAACTATAACCTGCCTCTTTCATGCAGCCACCTGCCATTTTTGCTTTATTGCTGCCAGAAGGTTTAAAGGCGTGCTTTTAAATATCGTGAAAGTTTCCTGTTGATAAGAAAATGTAGTCTTAGCACTTTTAAGTAAACAGTAACATACACACATCACAAATCATGCTTTTTGATAGAATCTAGTGTAGCTGCTTGAGGGACACTACTGATTGTTGGGGGGGGGGGAGGGGGAGGCTCAATTTTTAGCTGAAAGGCCTAACAACGATTAGTTGCAAAAACTGGGCTGGACCTACACAACTTTGTACCAAAATAATTAAGGCCAAATAGTCTGAGAGGTACCAGTTTATGAAACATTGTTTCTATTTGGTTTTTATCCTCCTTAGTAACAACCGTTGCATAGCCCTGAAAATGGGGGTACAGGAACTAACAAGATTATTTATTTTTTAAAATATATGGAAATCAATTCCTTGGAAAAATTACACTTTTCATCCCCCCACTAAATCCTGAAAGACAACTGCAAAATGGTACTGCAAAGTGGTCACCATTTAAAAAGTCAGCATTTAACAGGAATTTACCCAACCATAATTATTGAGAGACTACAGCAATGTCTTATATGGGGAAACAGCATTATCGTTGCTACCATTGTGTGATAGCTGGTATATTATGATTTAAGTCATGACTATATGTTTAAACTCTGTCATAGAAAACAAGTGCATTCAAGAGACAGCAAATTAAACTGCAGGTGATCCAGCTGGAGAAGGTTTGTTGTAAATCAGGAAGCTAACATGCAGATTTAGACTCTCTATGTGACCTCCTGCTTGTGTATCTACCATACATATCCTCTGTCAGGAACCACAAGCATCTGAACATCAGTAAAAGACTAGCTGCATATATAACATAGAACCTAACATGACAAATAGTAGATTTATAGCCTATGCATTTTGGAACAGTTCCTAGAAACATACAAAGAACAATTGTGATAATCTCTTGAAGACAAGCAACTACTGTAGTCTTATCTAGTAATGGGTGAATATTCATAGCAAATGGTTTCTGAGACAAATTTTGCTTCCCCCCACCCCATCTGTGAATTCATCATGAACAGATTTTGATTTTTTTTACTGATTTTTTTTCTCCATTATTTGTAATTGTTCAAACACTTCAAACATATTTCAGCCTATGAGTTGTTAGACTAGATCTTCAGCTATGTTACTTATAGTATGTGATTAGTTAGCTAAATGGCATGGTATAGTTATTGCTTCCTGATTAGATGACAGCCTTTATAAACTAGGGGTGATTATTTCAGGCATGAATATCAGATACCCGTATTTGTGCATGAATACTTTTATTACCATGAAAACACTGCTATTTCCCACACATCCATACAGCAAAACATGAATTTACGTGAACATTCTCAGAAGAGTGAAAATAAAAAGATGTTTGAATTCCCAGTTGATGTTCAGCCAAGTATTTGCAAATACAACTTGTTCATGCAAACAAATGTTGCAGTATTGGCTTGGTCATACTTGCATGACAATGGTTACAACTGACAAAAGGGCTGGAGGGAGGAAGCATGACCTTGTGAATAAGGCATGAAACGAAGTTAGGAGATCAGGGTTGTATTCTCTTCTCTAACAGACTTGCTGTGTGATCTTAGGAAGTCACCTAATTGCACTGTGCCTCACTTCTCCCTGGCCCCATCTAGAAAATAGGGATGATGATGATAATAATACCACCACGCAGTCTTATTAATGTTAAGTGCTTTCAGAATTGCAGGGGAAAGTGCTATGTACAGAGAGACCATTACTGTTAGGCACAGGGGATGGGAGAGGGGTCTTTTTGTTTGTATTTTGTTTTTTTTCTTAAGTCTATGCACAAGGAAAAATTAACTTTTCCGAAGGAGAATGAAAGTGGAAGTGAAAGATGATAGATCTGCACCATCGTTGCAAAGAGCCAAAGCCTATTCTTATTTACAGCAGTGCTAATCAGGAGAGAGAGAGAGACTTGTCTTGTGGTTAAGGCACTGCATTGGGATTTGGGAGATCTCTGTTGAAGTTGTATAGTCACGTTGCCTAATGCACTACTTGAAGACACTCGTCCTGTGGTGGAGAGAAGTATAAGAACCGATTCTAGAATAGAATTCCTGGCTCTGCCACAAACTTCTTCTGACAGTTTTGACAAATCACTTAATCTGTCTGCCTCAGTTCCCACCTGTAAAATGGGCATAATATCATTTCCTTTCTCCTGGCTTTGTCTCTTGTTAGGCCCAGATCCACCAAACACTTATATAGATGCTTAACTTTACACATGTGATTAGTCTAATTTGCTTCAGTGCAACTACTTGTGTGTAAAGTTGCACACGTGTATGTTTGCCGGGGTGGGACTGGCTGTTACTACCTATAAACTCAGCATCTATCACAATGGCACCCCAATCTCAGTTGGGGCTTCAAGCCACTACTCTAATATTACTGCTGCTGAAATTAGTATTAGGAATAATTCAATTTACTTAATTGGAGTTACTCTCAATTGGCATCAGAATGACTGAACAGAATTTGGCGTATGGTAAGATTTTCAAGCTTTCATAACTACATGAATATAGAAAGACTGAGATATAGTTCAGATGGCGGGAGTGGAATATTTATCTTTATCTAGAAAATGTTGGCTTTGCAAGTTCTTTCTCCCACCCCCCCCACCCCCCCACCCCTCGTAATCTTCAAAAGAAAAAGGGAAAAGTTCTAACTATAAAAGGTATTCGTCAAGAACAGCCATAGGCCAAGCAACACAGATGAGCAACTCCAATGTGAAAACACTTCCAAAGTTCTAAATGAGTTGTCCCTGTGGTAATAAAGAACCTCTGTTTTACAGCATGACAGTATGTAAGACAGCATTGTCAGCTATAGTTTATTTAAAGCACAAGGCCTGTAACAGGAAAATAATGACTTTAATAAAATTTACTATTGACTTCGTAGGCTAAAATCTTTCTGTCATCAGGAATACAAAAAAAAAAAAAAAAAAAAAAAAAGCCCACAACCTGCCTGAAAGCCCTTCACTTAAATATATTCCTTTAATATTTCAAGGCAAGTTGTGACTTTTTTTAATATACATGCTACCTCAAAAATACTGTAGTGGGGTGGAAATTAGTATTTTTAATAAAAGTTGGAATTGCTTACATAAGGGAAAAACTGGTAATGACCTATGACACTGCCTATTGAAAGCAACATTTGAGGAAACTGAAAAAGCAGTTAATGCAATTCCTTGAAAAGCTGTATAAAGCTATGTCACAAATGAATGATTTATAAATTACAGAATGTCCTTCTCATGTAGAGGATATCTTTTAATCATGCACTGTAGTTTTCTCAGAGTGAACTCCAAAGAGCCTGCTGTGGAGAGAGACAGAAATCTGTAGCATGTTAACAAGGTTAGGGGCATTTCTAAGAATTGGAGGAAGTGAAAAAACATATGGCATGATTTTACTTTCCAACCAATTTGATTAAATTCACTATAGATTGCTAGTAGTGTGCGCGAGAGGTCATGCCCGTTATATGAAAAGCTGCAGAATTTTCATTCCTTTAATGTTTTTTACATAGTTAAAATAAACTGTGGTAAAAAGTTTCCCAACAGTGTATGACAGCTCAATTTAGAGGTGAAACCTTTTAATAAAACCTCATGAAATGAATGCTTTAGTTTATGCACTCTGTTTGTGTTTCCCACTGGAGTGCTCAGCATTATGAAGCAGTGGTTTCTTTCCTTACTCCTGCAGAATAACCTCATGAAGGCAAGACCAGAACTTTATATTAGAAAATATCTAGCTCAGCCAAGGTAAAAATGTTGATGGCGGAATCTCAATTTAGAGCTAAAATGCTTTCCTCGTAACTTAAAAAAAAATGCTATTGTGCATTAATTTACATTGCAGATAATTAATTAAAAATGAAGAAAAATATTCCTCAGGGGTTTTTAGACAAAACTCTGGGGTCCAGAAACAGTATTAAGAGGGGAATGAATTAAAGGTTTTTTTCTGAGTAGTGAATGTTTTTGCTGTAGTTTCGGCAACTGGTCCAGCCAAAGTCAAATTTGTCACTCCCCCTCCCATGCACAATCCAGAACAACTTCTTTTCGATTTGAGGGGAACATCAAAACAAGAAAAAAGGTAATGTTTTCATGAGTGGACATGGTGTCTCTCCCCTCTAGCGTGCTGCACCAGTTCTGCCTAATAAAATGGCAGCTGCCTTCTGCAGAAACCTCAACATTTAAAGAAGCAGTACACAGAAATGTTCAACAACATCCACCACATTTTAAATAAAGAGTCTGGGTTCATGCAAAACCTGAGAGCAGGGAAGGCAAAATCTGAGAGAATAAGGACGGGGGGGACAAGTCCAGGGGAACCACACCACTAATATAGCTCCCACTGAAACTTGTGCAATATGAATCATAACTCTATTTGTTACAGGTCTGCATATAACCTACTGTCCCTTTGGCACAGGGAAACCAATGGGGCGTGCTATAAAAATCTCTCATTCTGAATAAATGTTGCACAGGTTAGTAGACCACAGTCCTGTCGGATTGTCCTCTGTAACATACCTGCTCTCGTGGATCTGTGTGGTAGCATAATGAGCTGCTTCTTGGCTTTGGCTATTTTTCTCTGCTATTGAAGTTCCCTGTTATATTACGCAATATACTTTTTTCAGATGTCTTTAACTGCATTTTTTCCCCCAAAGGATGATTCTGTTTAACCTGTCTTTCTAACCTCTCTAAGTTGTCTAATGCCCCTGCTGACGTCGTATTGCACAACAAACTCGCTTGTACAGAGGGGATAGTATCAGCACAGCCACTGGCCACATATAACATAGGTTGGAAGTTCCACAGGTTTTCAGTCCTACTAAGCATTTTTGTTGTTTTCCCCATGATGTGAAACTTAGAAGATATGGCCCCAAAACATTTAGCCTGTTTACAGGCATGTCAGATTCTGTAAACATCAAGGCCAGTAAAGCTGAAATTAGAGTTACTGGCTTCTTTGTTCTCAGGCATGCATGTCACAGCATTGGAGCCAGCAGGCAAATGTGGAGCCAATCTTATGAGCAAGATGAGGCACAGACACTTGCGAGAATCTTACATTCGCAGTCTTCACGGCTGCTTACGAAGACTGGAGTGGTGAAAGTAAAAGGGTTGCACAACTTAGAAACGTGGACCAAATTTTTAAAAATAGGCTACAAAATGAACTCCTAAATCCATATTTGGGCATCTAAGCAGGCTTGATTTCCCCCCTCACCCCCCACCCCAAGAGTTTTGCAACTAATGGCTCCCAACTTATTTGGGCGCTGAACAGTTTTTAAACTCAAACCTCTCTACGGTGCCTAAATATAGATTTCAGATCATATCTTTAGGCTCCAGTTTTTGAAAAGTTTGCCCTCGGTTTTTAATCCGCATTTAATCTGACAATATGAATATCAGATGGAGATTGTTTTTCTTTCTTTAAACTTCTTTTCAAAGGGCGTGGGAAAAGTGGTGATCTCAAAATTGAAACTCATCAACTTTAACCGTGGCCTTCTAAAATAATGTTTTTAAAAAAGCAGGATTTATATAATGTAAAGCACCGAACATTGACTCATTAAACTCTTCCCTAGGGTCCAGTAGCTTCAGTCTTGCTGTTACACACTCAAAGGGGGCACAAGGGAAAAAAGCAAACATTTTCAAGAGAAATGATACACCATTCACGCAATTCAGGGGCAAGTCTAGTGTGTGCTGTAGCCATTTACCTTGCTTTTACGTGCTTCTGTGCTTTGATGCTCAATAAAGAAATTAGTACTTACTAGAGCAACCACAGAAACACACGTTATCTCTGTTTAACTCTGAAATTCAAAGAACCATCACATAGCAACATTTATCAATGTGCCATGTAAATTCCAGAAGGTTTTTTTTTTTTTTTTTTTTTTGCAACCTGGTAAAAGTGATCTGCCATAAAAAGCCCCAAATTTAGAGTTAAGAATATAAAATAGTCTTGTGGGTACAATAAGTCAGGACACCTAGGTGCTAAACCCAGCTTTGCCATTGTCTCACTTACCATTGGACAAGTCACTAATCTCTCTGTGCTTCAGTTTCTCCATCTGAGATGTATATACCCCACAGGGCTAGTTGAGAACCATGAAGACCACATAGGAGTGCAAATTATTACATGCAGAATGTTGATAATCAGGGTTTATGTTGCTACAGCATAAGGCAGCTGAGAGGGATCTGTAAAGGTGGATTCCAGAGGATTGGGGGGGGGCGTTGTTTTGTTTTAGGTACTATCCAATGGTGAAAGGAGACAGTTTTCTGCGCTATGCATAACTTGCACAATTCCTGGCCTCGCTAAAAACACAAGTTTGATCCTTGTAAGCTTGATGTTCCTCAAACATAGATACAATAAAATGGCTCTGATCCTGACCCCAGTTAAGACAATGGCTGAATTCCCACTGATTTCAATGAGAGTACAGGATCAGGCCCTTGATTTTTCAAGCAGTTTACAGTCTAGAGGTATTTCAATCAAGACCTTAAAAAGTGAGATTTTTATCTGCTTTGCATGGATATGGAATTGGTGTCATGATGCAAGGTATCATGGTCCTTCTTAAACAAGAGCTGTTTATTAAAGAAAACAGCTACAGACAGAAGTAAGCCAGCTTCTACACAGCTCGAGTTCCACCTTTGTCTCCCCTTTGTTTACTAAGGATCACATCCCATCTGGAAGTCTAAACAGAAAACAGTCATCTAATGACTGACTAATATACTGCAAGCAAGCACATCAGTGTAGTTGGAATAGGAGTTCTCTGTGCCAAAGGCTGGCAGAATCAAGCCTTGAAATGGTGCCCTTTTTTTTTTTTTTTAAATAGTATTTTTCCTCCCAAAAGGATTTTCTTTCTCATCATTCTCTTCTAGATTTTTAGAATTCATTTTTGACACAGTTGTCTTATTCTACAGAAAACGTTTCCCTCTCATTTTCCTGCAACTCTTTTGTAATCCCACAATAATTTTTTTAAAAGTAAATTCCCTCATGTTTTACTGTCTTATTGACCAAATTGTAATGCACTCCTTCCTCCCCACCCCCCGCCATTTAAGAGACAGGTAATTTGAGCAATTCTGACTTCTTATTTCCCTTTGTAGGCATACAGTATAAAATTATGCACAAATTTCATCAAAGCTGAGTTGTGCCGCTAAAGAAGTGTGTAACTCAAAAATAGAATGAGCCATTTAAAGAAGTTATTGACGCCAATATTAAATTTACAATTATTCATAAAAGAAAATCATCCAAAGAATCCCCCATGCTGCAAGTACACAAAATACTTTGCTACGCATAAGAAGTTACTGGTAAAAAGAGCTATTAATAAATGCATCTCATTTCACTAAAGCAAACGTCATCCTCCAATGGGACTAAGAATCACAGGAACGTCACAAAAGCTACAAGTTTATTCACCATAGCAAATGTAATGACATCTAGCCTTTTCATGATGCTACTGTCTCAAAGTAGATAACTGTCCAAAATGTAGGACAAGAGAAGCATTAGACATATGAAATTGCAGTAATGTATGTACATTATTAACCATACTTTTTTCTTCATAAATATGTAGTTCATACATATTTTAGAAATGCTTCATGTAGATCTTTTTCTTGGAACATTTAACTTAAATTATGTTGCATATGATATTAAAATGTCTTTCTAGGTGAAGTTTGACTTTGCAACAACACTATACTGAAGCCTCAGATATATCCAGGGCTAAAATTTTCCAATGTCTTAGGCTCCTAAATCCATATTTAGGCACCTAAGTAAAAGGGTCTTGATTATCAAATATGCTGAGCAGTTCTCATTAGCTTCAGTAGGATGTGTGGATGTTCAGCCATTCTGAAAATCAGGATACATATTTAAGAACTTAATTACAGATCTAGTAGCCTAACTTTAGGCACCCAGGTTTGAACTCTTTTGTCTAGTCTTTTGTTAAGGACAAGAAAATGAGACAAGTGGTATTGACATATTTAAGGTTATGTGATTGTACACGTCAGCTGAGATTTCAAAGCTGCCTAGGGGATTTAGCCACACAACTCCCATTAATTGCAAAGGGAGTGTGGGAGTGACTTCCAAAGACACAAATGGCAATTAACCACTGAACTCCTATTGAAAAGTCAATGATAGCTGGCTACCTAAATACCATTTTGTGGCTTTGAAAATGATCTGTGGTTTCTAAATCCCCTACTTGGCTCTGACTGTCTCAACCCTGGCTTTGATCTTACTGTTTAAAATTAGAAATGCAACTGGTAGGAGGAAGATGGATATAAATAAATGCTCTTTCTAATTGAAATCAGGCATTTGAGTGGGATGGGTTAGGGGACAATCTTGTACAACTGTTTAAGTTTCTTCATGCTGTAAAATGACCATATGATGCAGTGTAATATGCTGTATGTGATTAGACTTTCTTTTAAAACAAGATTTTTTTTTTTTTTTTTGTTTGTCAAAGATCAGTTCCCCATCATCAGTTTGGATGATAGGGGTCTAGATAGGTTTTTATGAATCTGAATAGTAATTACAAAAGCTATAGAGTTTGTCAAATGCCCAAAATCACAAAACGTGGCTAGCCAACTGTTCCAGTGATTACCTAATAATTCAGTATATCTCTAACAAAAGTTTCTCCTTCATGTACACAAAATCACACGAGGAACAGAGCCAGGGAATAAATCATTTTGGTATGTGCTTTAAAAGTTTTAAGAACTAAAAGCAAATTTTACCATTTACAAAACACTTTTCATTCCACATTTTCCCATGATAAAGAAACAAAACAAAGACAAAGTTGATGATTAGATATAGTTTCCTCCTTCACAATTCCCTTTTTTTCCCTTCCATTTAGCTGAATGGAATAATAAGCTACCTGCTCTACACTGCAATGTATAGTGACTATTAAAGGCAATAGCTAGCATTAATGCAAGTTGGGGAAATCAAGCTCTCAAAATACAAAAAATTGAGTTACTGTTGTTTGACACTAACTCAACAATGCTGCAGGTCCTGTACTTGCTATACGCATTTAATAGAAGGGGTTCACCCCTGCAATTTTCTGATCACCCTCAGCTCAATGGGAGTTGAAAGCACTCAACATGTTGCAGGATTAGACACTTCAAACCCTAATTCAATTTTGTGGGCTAGATTGTGACTTGGACGCAGGGGCATAATCTCTCCCCACTCCCTAGAGCATTAGACTAAATGGAGATGGAATCAGCTTATGTGTTATGGGAGATAACCCCTTTTAGGCCAGGTGGTGTTGGTTATGCAAGATGTAGTCTCCAGATAGGAACCACAATGGATCAGCTGACTAAGTGTCAAGTAACTACTTGCTGGAGACTAGAAAGGCTCCAGAGTTAGTCTTGCTCTGCATTACCAACTTATGTTGGTAGAACTGCATCACTCAGAGGTGTGGCAAATCCACACCCCTGAATGATGTAGTTATACCAACCCAACCCCCGCTGTAGACAGCGCTATGTCGACAGAAGGGCTTCTCCTCTCGGGGAGGCGGAATACCTACAATGACAGGAGAAGCTCTCCCGTAGGCATAGGTAGCATCTTCACTAAGCCCTGCAGTGACGCAGCTACACTGGTGCAGTGCGCCACTGCAGCCCTGTATGTATAGATAAGCCCTCAGTCTCAAGAAGATGAGGGTTTAAGTAAAACCCTGAGGTAAGTCCCTTCACGGGGACCTGGCAGGGATCCTAAAAGATATCCAGGAAAGGCTGCTCGGGGGTGGGGGGGGGCGTTGAAAGCTGGAAGGGTTCACAATTGTTTTGAGTTGCTCTGCTTTTGCTTTAAATCATTCAGTGATAAAGCCATCCATGAGGAAAGGGCCTTGAACAGAACTGTACTTTGGGCTTTATTTTATTTTCCCTGGCTGGTGTATCTGCCCACCAGACAGCTGTGTTATTCAGAGTTCACAGATGCTATACCTTCCCACTATTCCCCCTGGATCAGGTGGGTGGGGAAGCCCAGGGAGTGATGCTACCCTCCTCCCCACAAATCAGGTGGTGTCATAACTTGCTGCTAGGATAGGCCAATAGCAAATTACTATCCCCTGCCCCTGCAAGGAGCAAGCTGGAATGGAGACATCTGTGAGGCACAATGCTTCCCAGGTCTATTCCTGGCATGACACAGCTTATGCGAAACCCTCTGTTATACAGGCTGTACCTAAAATCATAATCTAGACCATGATCTACAGTACTGCAATGTTTAGCATGCCCTCCACTGTCACCGTGTCAGGCGTGCCGCCAACTTTTCTGCCGCCCTAGGCAGCGGAAGGTCCCGCCCCGAAATACCGCCCCCACAGAGGTGGCGGAAGGTCCCGCTGCCGAAATACCGCCGCGGTCGCTGTCCCCCAAATTGTAGCGCCCTAGGCGACTGCCTAAGTCGCCTAATGGGTTGCGCCGGCCCTGCACCGTGTTCAAGTTGACTTATACTGATTCCAAGTATTACTACATTCATCTGAGTTGGGAGACTGGCCCAATGAAGCAGGGCGACCCTCGATCCTAATGCTGATGGGCCTATGGCCTCCAGGGATAAAAGGCCAAGTTCTGCTTGTGTGTGCTTGCAGCTTCCCATGAAGTTGGTGGGATCTGTGTGTTTTTTATTCTGAAGGAATAATTTATCCCACATCGTATTTAGAGATATGTTCACAATTCAGCAATAAGTCCAGAGAATCTGAAAGGTGAGGTTCACTGCTAAAAGCTTATTGTCAGTGAACTATGGAGGCGTTAACTCCATTCCTATCAAATTAATGACACTCATGCCAATTGTTTCTGTAATTACTCATTCTCCGTCTCCAGAATACAGTCCGCACCATGCATGGGGGGTCAAACTCACCTTTTTCCTAGGGTTCTACTTCAAGCTAGTATAAAATAAACTGTAATCCGGCTTTAGCCTTTATCTCCATTCTAGGCGTTTTCTTGGATTCCTTCCTTAGCACTTCTTAGCAGGCCATTCCCACTTCCCTTAGGTCCAAGGTGAATATACCTAACTCCATAGGAATCAGTCCACATCAGCTGTCAAGGTTCCATTACGTAACTGGCAAATCAACAGACTAACCCCGCCCACCTTATTTTGGACTAAGGTAGTTTAAGTCAGGATAGGAAAGCAGTCATCTAATGAAAGTGCCTTTTTCCACTATAAATCTCAGGAATTAGTGATAGATTAATACATATATGTGCATCCTGGCAGCCCACAGATGCTAGAAACATCTTGGACTGATCTTTCTGGGCAATGACTCACAATTTCCATGATGAAATGCCTCCCTCTCAAAGTCATTAAGCTTCTTCAGATCCAGAAAAAAAAGCAATGTGTGTTCCAATTTCTTGGAGAGCAGGAATAGTACAAATTATACCTTTATCCTCTTGAAGCTAAAAGCCAAATAGGCCTTAACCTTTAGTATGAGTTGTTCAACACATGACACTGAGCTGCTTTCTCAGGAACAGGTCTTATGGGCCATTACTGAAAGTTAACAGCTTATAGTTGCACTGTTTCCAGAGCTAGCAAAGTTATGAAACAATCCCCTCTCCTGGCCTAAATAACACCCCAGAATGAAAAATCCATAAACAGCATGCACTCCAGAGGCTGAATCTAAGCTATGCCAATACATACCAACTGAGTAACTGGTCCTGTATTTGAAGCTGTATTTCTTCAAAAATTCAGGCTGAATTTTAGAAAGCAATGAGTGAGGTGGCACAATGCCCTTCATTGCTCTTGAAACAATAACATTTTGCATTTATGTCATGCCAGACATTAAGATTCTGAACAAGAAAGAACTATCCCAATTTTAGATAGCTGAAATGAATGTTCAAGGGCCAAAAGCAGCTTCTAATTTATGGTGCCTCCATTTTGGGGTTTCTGGCTTTAGACATGTAGGGCTGGTTTTTCAGAGGTGTTGAGCATAAATAGCTCCCACTGAAGTCACAAAGTGTCCACATGTCAATTGGCCACATGTTGTACCACAGCTTTATTCCCTCAACTGTCAACCTTTGCCAAACTAAAGTTACTCGCCACTCCTTCTGAAGATGTACAGAGCTCTATACAGACTCTTCATTCCATAATCAAATTTCTTCAGTAACTTTCACCAAATCATAAGAGGATTGTTACATTTATCCTATAGGGAGGGAACATTATGAGCTATAGTCTCCTCCCACTCTAGATTTACACCAGTGTAACGTATTCTGTGGAAGTCAATGGAGTTAAGTGCTATAAGTGATATGAGACTCAGGCCCAGCAAGGCAGAGATACTGCAGGAGTAGTCAATGTTTTTAGAACATGGCAGTGCTTAAGAAAAGCTTTGTGGATGTTTTCACTGTCACTCATCCATGCAGAAGATGAGCATTTCTTTATGCTGCTATATTTCACTTATTATTGCCGACACTCCTTGGGCAGTCATGTTAATACTTGTACATGATATAAAAGGAGTGTTTTATAATTAGGCACATGCACACATGAAATATCCAAAACTAAATTAAGCCTAAATGGATTTTCAAAAAGTTGTAAAATACTCTTGCCCAGATTTTGTACTCTCAGATGGATTAATCTGAAAAACAACTGGGACTCAATTTAGACTTTCCTGGCAGCAAGCTAGTGAAACGTCAAACCCACAATTTTACTTTATTGAAGACCCTCCTAGGAGTCCATCAGAAAGAACTGTGTCTGCTTGGTAGCCAGGGATCAGTGGGAGGTAATATTTAGCTTATTAATGTGAATGTGATGTTTGTATAGTATTGATGCATAGCACTAAACCAGGACCTTGATCCAATTTCCCAACTCCCCTTTCGGCCCCTCCCCCACAACCTTATCCATGTTTCATTGCTTTTTTAAAAACAAGATCTTGCATAATATCAAAGTGCATTTCAGTCGGTCCCAAGATATTCAACACACAGAATTGACTTGTAGACTGGAATGGTTGAGTAAATTGTGTTCTACTTGTAAACATCTATTTTTTTTTCCCTCCTGAAAAGACTCTATCAGAGTCCAGGCTAATTTTGAAAGGCCTTCAGTTCCAAGGCAACTGTATTTATTAGTAAGTGTCTATGCTCAACAAGAGAATGGTTTTCATTGGTACTTGGCAATACAGGTAGGACATCCTGAAGTTCTAATCATAAATAGACAATGGACTGTTTACTGACAAAGCTTTTAAAAAATGAAAGGCTTCAAAACAAAATGCAGAAACTTTTAGCCCTACTGTCTTCTCAATCAATCAGAAGCAGGATGGAGAATTCTCTCAGATGTTATGATTCACGACATACCGTACATTACCTCTGACTTACAATACTATTTGCGGGGTATAGCACTGGGTTACTGGGGAGTGAGAGTATAGTGAGAGCGAAGCTACAAGGCATGAAACTGACATGAAATAAATATTCAGGGCTAGCTAACAGAACGCAAAAGCAAAGAGTTTCCTCGGTTAGCCAATGAGGATAAGGGAATACTTACTTCCCTAATACTATATCATAATGGACCAAATTTTGAACCCTTTGAACTGCTCCTGTATTTCCCTCTCTATGGTTGAGCAAGGGCATACTCTCTAAGCTTCTCGCTCCCCAGCCATTGCCTCTCTTGGGTGGAGACATGTCTCTCTTTCCTTTCTGACCCAGGTATTTCCAGGCTGCACAGTTCCCTGACTATACTGTGATTCCCCCCGGCTCCCAGCAAAAGACAGTCTAAGCAGGCCTGCTTCACTTCCCTCCTCGCAGATGGTACACAGTGTGATTGCCACTATTATAAGTTACCATGCAACTGTTTCTGAGCAAACTGTAAGGTAGAAAGTATTACAGAGAAAACATATTACAAACAATCAAAGAACCTACACACATGCCAATAAGCTTTCCCGAGATCATCCCCTCACTGCAACAAGGGCTCTAATTGGTGATTAGTCCTTCACACCCCACACAGGGGTGGTTCCCTGTGGTCATAAGTTCATCAGAGCTTCAGCTCAGAATAAGCAGTCAGTCTTATGAGGCGTCAGCCAAAATCCTTCCAACCTTTCCCTAAGGAGTGAGGGGGGCCCTTGGACCAGAAATCCTGTCAGTTTGTTGGATCAGAAAGGAGGCCCTGAGCCAGTTTAAAACCAGGCTATTTAACCAAAAAATCCTTTTGTCTTCTGGTTCCTAGAGAATCCAGTTTGAACTAGTATGCGCACTTCTCCAGGGTATGGTGTTTCTCTGGAGATATTACAACCGGAGTGACTTTGCCTAATCACCCCCTGATGTTCTCTTATTTACCCTTCCCATGGTAATATATACAATTCCTTGATATTTGCATTTTTAGTACAATGAACTCCAAAGATACTAAACTCAATTCAATATGGTTTGTCCAGGATATTAGAGGACACAGTCATACCTTTCATACCCGTTACTGCCTTTGGTGACTTCAGTGGGGCTACTTTGTGTGAATAACTGCTCATCAGTAGGAGTAGGACACAATCTGTCCCATGATGAATAAACTAAATGATACAGACAAGGTTTCCTATTGTCTCAGGTTACACTAACCTCTTTAAATCAAAAGTACCCAGGCTCAATAATGAGATACTTTATTGATCATGTCTGCATTGTGTGGGTGTCCGAACAATCCAGACTAAATTCTCTAGGTCTTGTCTCGGCATACACCAGACTCAGTGCAAGTGCGAGGCAGGATACTCAGGGGACAGGTTTTTTCTTTGGTATTTCCAAAGTTCTGGTCAGGAATTTGGAGGGGAGATTACTGACAGTAAATCCTATTCTAAGAAATTAGGACATGGTGTCCAGAGGCAAAGGTAGTAAGAGACTGAACTGATATAAAGGGGATATTTTCTTGCAGCAATGTTTGACAACATGCATGGAAAAGTGAACTACAACAAAGAGGTGTGGGATTTCACAGTGATCTCCATGAAAGATGAACTGATCTCAATGAGATACTGCATATACAAACCAGGAAGGTGGAAATAACCACTGGCCCCGGCTTTTTAAAATGGAAACTACTGTATAAAAAGCAGTCCTACAGAAAAAATTAGACTCATAGACTCATAGACTTTAAGGTCAGAAGGGACCAATATGGTCATCTAGTCTGACCTCCCGCATGATGCAGGCCACAAAAGCTGACCCCCCCACTTTCCCTTAACTCTGCTGTTGAAGTCTCCAGATCGTGATCTAAAGACTTCAAGTTGCAGAGAATCTTCCAGCTTGCGACCCCCTGCCCTATGCTGCGGAGGAAGGCGAAAAACCTCCAGGGCCTCTGCCAATCTACCCTGGAGGAAAATTCCTTCCTGACCCCAAATATGGCGATCAGTAGAACCCCGAGCATACAGACAAGATTCTCTAGCCAGACCCTCATTTTACCAGCGATGGCCGTTATTGCCTAATTGACTACAATCACGTTATCCCATCAAACCATTCCCTCCATAAACTTATCTAGCCTAATCTTGAAGCCAGAGAGGTCTTTCGCCCCCACCGTTTCCCTCGGAAGGCTGTTCCAAAATTTCACCCCTCTGACGGTTAGAAACCTTCGTCTAATTTCAAGCCTAAATTTCCCCACAGCCAGTTTATATCCATTCGTTCTCGTGTCCACATTAGTACTGAGCTGAAATAATTCCTCTCCCTCCCTGGTATTTATCCCTTTGATATATTTAAAGAGAGCAATCATATCCCCCCTCAGCCTTCTTTTGGTTAGGCTAAACAAACCAAGCTCCTCGAGTCTCCTTTCATAGGAAAGGTTTTCCATTCCTCGGATCATCCTAGTGGCCCTTCTCTGTACCCGTTCCAGTTTGAGTTCATCCTTTTTAAACATAGGAGACCAGAACTGCACACAGTACTCCAAGTGAGGTCTCACCAGCGCCTTGTATAACGGAAGCAGCACCTCCCTGTCCCTACTAGAAATACCTCGCCTTATGCATCCCAAGATCGCATTAGCTTTTTTCACAGCCACGTCGCATTGCCGACTCATAGTCATCCTGCGATCAACCAGGACTCCGAGGTCCTTCTCCTCCTCCGTCACTTCCAACCTATGCGTCCCTAGCTTATAACTGAAATTCTTGTTAGTCATCCCTAAATGCATCACCTTACACTTCTCACTATTAAATCTCATCCTATTATTATTACTCCAATTTACAAGGTCATCCAAGTCTCCCTGCAGAATATCCCGATCCTTCTCCGAATTGGCAATACCTCCCAACTTTGTGTCATCCGCAAACTTTATCAGCCCACTTCTACATTCGGTTCCGAGGTCAGTAATGAATAGATTAAATAAAATCGGACCCAAAACTGAACCTTGAGGAACCCCACTGGTGACCTCCCTCCAATCTGACAGTTCACCTTTCAGTACTACCCGCTGCAGTCTCCCCTTTAACCAGTTCCTTATCCACCTCTGGATTTTCCTATCGATCCCCATCTTTTCCAATTTAACCAATAATTCCTCATGCGGTACCGTATCAAACGCTTTACTAAAATCGAGGTATATTAGATCCACCGCATTTCCTTTATCTAGAAGGTCTGTTACTTTCTCAAAGAAGGAGATCAGGTTGGTTTGGCATGACCTGCCTTTCGTAAACCCATGTTGTAATTTGTCCCAATTGCCATTCACCTCAAGGTCCTTAACTACTTTCTCCTTCAAAATTTTTTCCAAGACCTTGCATACTACAGAAGTTAAACTAACAGGCCTGTAGTTACCCGGGTCACTTTTTTTCCCCTTCTTGAAAATAGGAACCACATTAGCTATTCTCCAGTCCAACGGTACCACCCCCGAATTTACAGATTCTTTAAAAATTATCGCCAAGGGGCTTGCAATTTCTCGCGCCAGTTCCTTCAATATTCTAGGATGAAGATCATCCGGTCCGCCCGATTTAGTCCCGTTTAGCTGGTCAAGTTTGGCTTCCACCTCTGATACTGTAATGTCAATCCCCCCTCCTTTATTCCCCTCTGTCCTACTCCCTCTATTCCTAAACCCTTCATTAGCCTTATTAAAGACCGTTGCAAAATATTCATTTAGATATTGTGCCATGCCTAGATTATCCTTAATTTCCACTCCATCTACATTCTTCAGCGGTCCCACTTCCTCTTTCTTTGTTTTCTTCCTATTTATATGGCTATAAAACCTCTTACTATTGGATTTAATTCCTACACGGCTTTTGGCCTTTCTCACCGCATCCCTACATGCTCTAACCTCAATAAGGTAGGTTTCCTTGCTGATCCCTCCCTTCTTCCATTCTCTGTACGCTTTCTGTTTTTTCTTAATCGCCCCTTTGAGACGGCCGCTCATCCAGCTAGGTCTAAATCTCCTGCCCACTAACCGTTTTCCCTTTCTCGGGATACAGGCCTCAGACAGCTCGTGCAACTTCAGCTTGAAATAATCCCAGGCGTCATCTGCCTTTAGATCCCTAAGTATGTTAGCCCAATCCACTTCCCTAAGTAGTTGCCTTAATTTATTAAAGTTGGCCTTTTTGAAATCGTAAACCTTAGTCACAGTATTATTTCTGTTAATCCTTCCATTTAGTTTAAACCGAATTAGCTCATGGTCACTCGAGCCAAGGTTGTCCCCTACAACCATTTCCTCAACGAGGTCCTCACTACTCACCAGCACTAAATCTAAAATGGCATCCCCCCTCGTCGGTTCAGTTACTACTTGATGAAGGAATTCATCTGTTAGCACGTCTAGGAACATCTGAGCCCTATTATTGTTACTAGCATTTGTTCCCCAATCTATATCTGGGAAGTTAAAGTCCCCCATGATGACACGGTTCTTATCAGTTTTTACTTCCCTAAAAACATTAAGTAGTTCTCTGTCCGCCTCCAGGCTAGATCCCGGCGGTCTATAGCACACCCCAAGCACTATCTCGGGGGAGGCTCTAGTAGTTCTTTTACCCAGTGTAATTATTGCCCATACAGACTCTGTCTTATCCATTCCATCACTTATTATTTCTTTACATTTTAGCTCATTATTGACATATAATGCCACTCCCCCACCTTTACCTTTTTTCCGGTCATTCCTAAACAGCACATACCCTTCCATACCTGTACTCCAGTCATGACTACCGTTCCACCACGTTTCGGTTATTCCTACGATATTAGGTTTCATTTCTCGGACCAGGAGCTCCAATTCCTCCATTTTGTTACCTAGGCTTCTTGCATTGGTGTATAAACATCTTACCGTATGCTGTCTATCCTTTCTCCCATTAGTTATGCAATTTGGTATGGACCCCATGCTGTCCATCTGCCCCCTCTTTCTTATGTCCAATTCCCTACCCCTACCTATGTCTGTGCTTATCTCCTCACACTCCTTTTCAGTGTTGGAATCTGGTGTGGAGATTAACTGAACATCTCCCAACCGTCTCCCCCAAGTTCCTAGTTTAAAGCCCTTTTGATGAGATGAGCCAGCCTCCCTCCCAGAAGTCTATTTCCTTCCCTACTCAGGTGAAGTCCATCCCGTGAGAACAGCTGTCTGTCCCCGAAAGCCTCCCAGTGACCATACATCCCAAAGCCCTCCTTATAGCACCACTCCCTTAGCCAGCTATTTATCCTCACAGTTCTGTCAGCCCTTTGCTGTCCTTCTCTAGGAACAGGCAGAATCCCACTGAAGATAATCTGAGCCTCAACTTCCTTAAGCGTCTTCCCCAGCCTGGCATAATCTCCCTTAATTCTCTCTAGCGAGAACCTAGCCGTGTCGTTTGTTCCTACGTGAAGGATGATCAAGGGGTTCTTACCCGCTCCTTTTAGGATCCTTTTCAACCGCAGGTCCACATCCCTTATTTTAGCGCCCGGCAGACAGCACACCCTTCTGTTTTCAGGGTCCGCTCTGGTCACAGGCCTGTCCAAAGTCCTCAGCAAGGAGTCTCCAATCACATAAACCTGCCTTTGCCTGGTGACAGTGCTCTCTACAAATCTATCCCCTGTTCCCTGTAGTCGTACCTCCTGTGTCTCTCTATTTTCCCTTATAGTCCCCCTAGTGCCATCCTCTATCCTACTGGGGCCCGGTATTGGTGCTGTCTCCATCAACTCCTGCCCTCTCTCTATCGGACTAGCCGCTCTTCTCTTCTTCCTCTGCCTCCCACCATCAGTTACCACCTGCTGCCTCCCCTCCTCGTTATCCAAACACTCAAACCTGTTCCTGAGTTCTATTTCCCCCTCACTAGCCCTCCTTTTCCTTGGCCTGCTCCTCACAATCACGTGCTTCCACTGATCTTGATCTGCCCCTGACATTCCCCCCTCACAGACCATAGCCTGTGCTTCCACCTGCGCCCCTGAGCATTCCCCTTCTGCCACACCCTGCCTCTGCTCCATTAGCTGCTCGAATCCCCTTCTGAACTCTACCAGAGTATCTACCTGCATCTGGAGCCCTCTAATCTTTTCCTCTAGCAGGTCTATTAGGCGGCATTTCATGCAAACATACCTTTGTTCAGGCTCCCCAGCGAGGACCATGTACATACCACAGCTGCCACATGCAATCATCTACATTGTGTCCCCTGCTGCTTGGCTCATGGCTGCTGTGGTCTCTGCCTGCTGCTCCTGGGGACACAGAGCCCACCGACCGCCGCACCTGCCTGCCTCCCCTTCCACCTCCCCCTGTACACTCCCACTTAAACTCCCCTGTTAGCAGCCCTGGGTGCCAGCTCCTGGGTGCCGCTCCTCGCAGCTGTGCCGCTGCTCGGCTGGGAGGCCTCTTTTATAGGCCCCCTAATCAGCCAAGCTCCGCCCCCTAATCAGGGCTCCGGGCTCAGCAGCCCTCCCAGCACACTGCCCCTACAGGCCTCTACACACACAAGCACTACAAAGACAGACGCAAGTACAGATACCTTCTCCTCCAATGAGACTCACTCCCACTTAAACTCCCCTGTTAGCAGCCCTGTTTGCCGGCTCCTGGGTGCCGCTCCTCGCAGCTGAATTGGGGACAGAAGGGGTGGTAATAGATAATATTTAATATCTTACCATACAAAGACATTGAAAACAGGCTAATGGCCAGCCTTGGATACATATCCTGCAATGTTTAGGAGGATACAGTATCAACTTACATTGTATTGCTGTGGTCAAACATAGGCTGTTGTGCTCATTTCCATTTTACACAGCAGATTAGCGAAAATGAAAGAATGTGCAACTTTAACGATTTGATAAATAACTATCTGAGATCATGAGAGAGAAGATTGAGAGAATTTAAGTTCTGTAGCCCAGAATAGAGGTACATGATTAGGCTGTAGAATGTAAACAATTACATGGGGATGGCAGAGTAAGAGAAAGGTCAGAGGCTCGGTAAACAAGAACGGTGAAATAATGTAGAAAAGACCTGGAACTGAAGACAGAGGGCCAAAATCTGCCCTTTGTATTCAATGAGTTGCATGCAGCTATATTAGGCTCAAAAAGGCCCAAGGAATTTGGATGGTACATACAGCAAGCTTCTCTACGGTGGGGATGATAGAACATTGAAAAATATTTCAACTTTTGAGGTTCTGTCACTGCAGGTGGTCAGAAATAAATTCAATAGACTTCTAGTGTCAATTGTGTGGAGAAAAACAAATCCTGTGTGATCTGAGACGTTCTTTCACCAGTGTTTTAAGGTTATGTTTAATTCCTCCATTTTGGTGATGGTTGTTATAGGAAATCTGTTACTTAGCAGGAATTCTTCTCTTACTCCTATTGATAACGCTAATGAAACTGTGTTTACCCACACATACATAAAACAAACAGCATTCTCCTGATCTTCATATATAGTATATACAAAAAGGCTTCTTACGTTAAAGTCAACCTAAGATAATCACAGCATTTCTATCAGGTTCACCTTGCTTCCAAAATTTCTACCAATCTAGGAAGTTATTTCTTGGAAAGATATGAGGACAAATTCTCCTCTCATTTACACCAGTGTATATTTGGACTGACTCCAAATTAGCTGAAAATCCACTGAGTTAACTCCAGATATAGTGGTGTCAATCAGAAGAGAGTTTGGCCTATGCTCTGTCAAAATTCTTATTCTAGACTTAACACCATTCACCTGCACCACAAAAGAGCCCTCACTTATGTGAATATAAAATAAGGAAAAAGCCAAATGTATTGAGATACAATAAAAGTAGGGAATGAAATATTAAGAATACCACCTTATTGCTCGCACTGTTCAATGGATTATCATTCCTTACATAATGCTCTTTAGACCATTAATCGACACCGAGGACACCCACAGGATGTTAGTTTATTATGTTTGGTATCTTGTAACTGCTGGTGCATTATGAGAGAAGAGTCTGTAGCAACACATGGCAATAGGGGAGCTGTACGCCCCATGCTTCATTACTTCTTGACCTTTTCGAAGATACCCAATTGAAAAGGGATCAGTTTGTACATCTGGCGAAAGCCTAATTTACTAATATGCCATCCTCCTGAGTCACTCTTGTAATATGTCTGCTGAACTTTTTATATATCTTGACCCCTCTTCGTTCATGTTGTTCTGTTATTTACTTTTGACATTCACACACACACACAGCCTCAGGGTTATCAATGAGCTGCAAAATTTGGGGTTGTGGGGATGTCTTCAATGTTTTACGTTTTATGTGCTCCGAGTTAGACAAGAACAACATTGGATCTTTAACCCAACGGTTGCCAGGCAGTCATTCAAAACAACCAAAAGTTGTGCTTAGTCAAAAAACTAACCTGGTACAAATCTCTCAGCCAGCTAATTCGGTAACATGTACTCCATAGTCATAAGAAATATTGCTTTATACAACATATAAATAACATCTCCTGAGGTAAAACAGATTTTCCTTTTTGGAGCAAAATATAGAGCAGTATATCAGCATACAGCTCTATAAACATACAGAAATCTTATTCACATCATATTGTATTTATAGGACCAAGTCTCAGCATAACCCCACTGACTTCAGTTCAGCTATGCTGATTTGTACTAACTAGATGAAGATCTGGCCCACTGTATTTTTCCCAAGAATCATTCATTCCCAAATTTAAAGCTATTGATTCCCACACACAAGCAGACCCTTTTTGTATGCAGTCTTACATGATTGTACAAAATGGATCCATTTCCCTCTTTTGAACACGAAATAAATAAGGGGAAAAAACAGGCCATCCCATAAACTCTGAACAGAACACTTTTAAAATTTAGACCACATATCAAATGAGTTTCATAATGTTTACCACAAAGTAATAATTTGCAAATAGAACCAAATCCTGAAACCCTTGATCGCTTTTTTTTTTTTTTTAATTGGGACTTCAGTGTAAATTTTGCCTGACTAAACTCTAAGACCTACATGTATCCTAAGCCTTTGATCTGAGAACGTCAAACTACCTCACAAATGTTAATTACAGATAGAAAAAAATCAGTGGTTCCCAAACTTGTTCCGCTGCTTGTGCAGGGAAAGCCGGGGCCGGGCCGGTTTGTTTACCTGCCACGTCTGCAGATTCGGCCGATCGCGGCTCCCAGTGGCCATGGTTCGCTGCTCCAGGCCAATGGGAGCTGCTGGAAGCAGCGCGGGCCGAGGGACGTACTGGCCACCGCTTCC
>NW_020664463.1:2115290-2132399 GCF_002925995.2 Terrapene triunguis | reverse complement strand
GATAGTAAATGTCTCCAGTATTCATGCCAGGATTGGTCCTTCACTGAAGGAAAGAGAGGATGACTCAGAAGTGTTAGTCATGACTAGGCCTGCCCTTTGAGATGGCCTCTCAAACAATTTCCACAGCAGTGACAAGGATAAGTATGACCATTTTATGGAATTTGTTTCTTGTATTAGCAGAAGGGAGGTGCTCTTTTTTTACGATTGGAAGCTAACATTTCTCTCATTGGATTTGCAGAATATTTTCCTGTCATGAGGTATCCTCTTTCAGGTCTACTATTTGTATTGCAGAAGTATCTGGGGGCTCCAGTCTTGGACCAAGACCTCATTGTGCTAGATGATATACATTGTGCTAGATGCAGAACAAACAAACAAAAAGATCTCTGCCCCAAAAGCAAGGAGATTGCTCTTCTAATCACACCTATTTTGTTCACACAGTCTTCTTCCATGCATATACCTAGAAAATGCTTGAAATGCTCACTTTAAAATGCCTGAGTCAGATAACTGACTAGGTCCCTCTGCTTTTATGAAAGAGTTCTGATATAGTTAACTACTGGAGCATTGGCAAGTTTCCCCTGAAAACACTGTACCCATTCAGGATGAACATTGGACAAACTGTAAACCAGACAATGGGTCCATCAAGTCAGTGATCCTGCCTTTTGCAGCGATCTGTATCTATTACTTCAAAGGAAAGCAAAAAAAAGTCCCTCAATACACCCAGCCACTTGTAAGAATCACCCCCTTAAGATGGACAAGGAGACAAATGAGAACTCTCAGCAAGGACAGTAGAGAACTTTAAGTGAATACTTTCCCTTTAGTTTCAGAAACAGGTTACAGATTAAGTCTTATGTCTCTCCTTCAAGTTGGAGGGAGGTCATTCATTTTCCCCCCAAAGTATCTAAATTCCACATAAACCTGGGATTTCTTCAAAGAATAAATAATTTTCAACAATAGATATTGGGTAAAGAGTCATCAAACTGAACTATAGAAAGTGTTATTTTAGTCTAAAGGAAGGAATTCCCCAGCATTTCCTGCATGAAAAAGTTTTGCATTCCTCATGCTGCAGCCTTGTCGCACATTGCAGATCACATTTAGGCCTTAACAGTTCCCTTGCTCCAGCCACAAGGAGCAAACACTTAATGTCACTCTCAATTTCTACTCTTTGGTTTGTGATTAATGAAAACTAGAATAGGAAAGAACAAAAGTGAAGTCTGCATAAGAGAGAGTGTTGTGTATGTCTCTTTTGCACAGGTTCTATGAACGAAAATGGCGGCTGTTTGCATTCTCAGAAATTTAAAGGTGTAGTACTCCAAAATCAAAAGCAACATCATTTCATAGCTACAGAGACCATGCATGTTAATGTTCTTCAGGAGGTTTTAAGGAGGTGGGGTCTAGCTGCTCTGGGGAAAGAAGCTAGGATGGTTAATTGTAGCCCTGCAGGATTTCCACATTTCACAAAGGACTCAACAAGAACTAAATAAAGAGAATTTAATCAAGTCTGTTAAAGGTGGTTTTTAATGAAGTGAATTCTGCAGAGTGTGATCATCATTAACATTGAGGAGTTAATCAAAAATCATAAAGCAAGAAGAGAAATTTAAAGCATCGAGGAAATATTGTACCTCTTCAAACCTGGATCCTTCTTTAAAAAAGGGGTGGGGGGTTGGAGAATGAAACAAAAATATTAATAAAAATTGGGGAGTTTTAAATAAAACCAAAAACGATTTCTCTCTGTCAAGTAATTCCTCATCTAGAGAAGAGGGGGAGGTTTCTGACTCCTGAGTCACACTCCCAGGACAGGTTGTTGCCTAGTGATTACTTTGAGATGGTGATTAAAGAAGTAATTTTAAAACACTAGGATTACAAAAGGAAAGAAGAACTTAAAACTGCCTCTGAAAAATTATTCCACATCCTTCACAAGAAGGAAAATAACCTACCCCTGAATGCCACTCTAGAGCAGTGGTTCCCAAACTTGTTCCGCCGCTTGTGCAGGGAAAGCCCCTGGCGGGCCGGGCCGGTTTGTTTACTTGCCGCGTCCGCAGGTTCGGCCGATCGTGGCTCCCAGTGGCCATGGTTCGCTGCTCTAGGCCAATGGCAGCTGCTGGAAGCGGTGGCCAGTACGTCCCTCGGCCTGCGCCGCTTCCAGCAGCCCCCATTGGCCTGGAGCAGCGAACTGCAGCCACTGGGAGCCGCGATCGGCCAAACCTGCGGACGCGGCTGGTAAACAAACCGGCCCGGCCCACCAGTGGCTTTCCCTGCACAAGCGGCGGAACAAGTTTGGGAATCACTGCTCTAGAGGATGTAATTAAAGGGGAATAAGTACTCACTAACCAAGGGAAGTTTGTCAATGGGGCAATACATGAAATATTGTAAACTGGAAAAAGAAAAAACTACTTTACTTTACTATGTGTGTTTAGTACAAATATCAAAGGCAGTAGTCCTCACAACAGAGATGGTGAGTCCTTCTGAGGTGGGATTATTGAACTGGAAGCCACTTGGATAAAGTAGAAGCATCAGAGGATATGTCTACATAGCAAAGAAAAACCTGCGGCTGGCCCATGCTAGCTGATTCGGGCTCACAGGGCTCGGACTGCGGGGTTGTTTCATTGCTGTGTAGACTCACACTAGCACCCTGGCTCTAGGACCCTGCAAGGTGGGAGGGTCCCAGAGCTTCGGCTGCAGCCTGAGCCTGCAAGTCCATGTGTGGAGCAACTGATTAGTACAGCCAAATTTTCAAGGTGACTGCAGAGAAGCACTCTTAGAGAGATGGTGTCTGTCACAGCCTCTTTTAAGGGGCCCCAGTTTCTCCTGGCTGACCCTCCTTAGTGTGCCGTTAATCAGGCCAATGCCTGGATCTTCACCTCTAATTCAGGCTAGCAGCCCTTCAAGAGACTAGAGCAGACTCTAAGCCATAAAACTGGTTACTTTCTTAAAGGCAGCCTGGTGCAGGGCTGCCTCCCGTTTACTGGCCGAGGCCTTTCTGGTTCCTCTTCCTTCTCTGTACTCTCTCTCTCTCTCTCTCTCTCTCTCTCCCCTTTATAGCAGGCCTTGTTTCTCTATTGGTTGCACCTGTAGGTGCCTGTCTCCATGACTGACAGCTACATGAGGGTGTAATCAAGCTGCTTGCTGGTAATTAGGAGAGGTTCTCCTTCCCGCTTTATGCTCAGCATGGGGTTTGCAAACTCGATTGCAGTGTCCAAAGGACAAACATTTCTGATCTTCTTCCAGATCTTCCAAAATGGGCTGAAGAAACAATTTCGGACATGGACAATCCCAACACTACAGAAAATATTCTGAATGGAAAAGAAGGTTGGGGGAATAATGAAAGGAGGAGGAAGACTGATACTGGGTCTTAAAACTGAGAACCTATTTCCACAAGAAAATATCCTTATGAATGTCTCATTCCATGAGAGACTAGGCCAAATCCACCGCAAATGTTAAGCAACGGCATTATTGCAAACCTCAAAATACAGATTTCAACGAATCCACAAAGTCTAAGAATCCAATAGCAAGAGATACAGTGTGCAGTGCACAGTATAGCTCAGCTGATGGAGATAAAGGCCCATTCAGCATATGCCTCCATATAATCCTTTCAAAGGATTACACTCAGTCTTCAGTTTAGTTTTAAAGAAATTTCCAAGAGTAGCCATAGTCAATATATGAATCCTATTATTCATTTTATTGTCCATACCCATATGGAACTGTAGAACATATGTAGATCAGACACTTGCACATAGGTTCAAGCATATCCCTAGAAATATCTAAATTTCACTTGCAACGCAACCCATTCAGTACAAAACTGCATCGCCTCCCTACTAACGCTTAGACATGCAAGTAGTCCTGTTGAGCCTATTCATGTGCCTAGAGTTAGATACATTTAAAGGACTAGAACCCAGTCCTACGCCCTTTGACATCAATAGTAAAATTCCCATTGGCTTCAATAGGAGCAAGATTAGGCCCCGAATAATTAGCTTCTTTAATCTCCTCTGATATGTGTGAGAGAAGGTACTTGCACACTTGGGGAGAGTTGATAGTCCAAATGATAATAATCCTGTGATAGTCACACTGTTCTATCTGAGGAGATACTCCTATGGTAATATGGTAGTAATAACATTCTACTTCAGAAGGTACCATCATAGTAATGGGGGGGGGAGTTACTTGTTTAAATTCTTCGGATCAATATTTTGATGAGAAAATATGAAGTAGTTAAAGACAGCAGATAATTTTTGCCATACTTTTGCAATGCAAATATTCTTGCTCAAATATACCTATGGCTACATCTACACGTGTGAGTGTCCCCGGGGAGTTGTTTGTGAAATTCTAGTGTCTGTATCCTATACCTGCACTGAGTGGCCATATGTGCTACACTGGGAATGGGTATACGGGGTGTTTCCACAGCCATGCTGCCCCTTATTGGTATGTGACATTTGTGCTACTATTTCAGGGGGTAGGCTATCCCAGAATTCTGTGCATTGCAGGAGAAAACTCTAGGAAACCCCTTGCTGCATGTTGCTGGAACTGTCTGCCTCCTTGACAGATCTGGTGATGGCAGCTCCCATTCACCTCTCCCTTCTGCCCAAAGACACAGAACAAATTCTGGATGACGTGTTTCTGCTCCTGCTATTTTTGGGGGAGAGAGGAAGGAGTGTTCATGAGGCACAGTACTCAATCTACTAGTTACACTGCTCTACAGCCAAAATGCTTCTGAAATAAATGTAGTCAAACTTTACTAATACTGGGTCACTGAGAACGAAAATGATGCTTAAAATTGTTGATTGGATCTAGTTTTCAAGATATGCTATTGAGTCAGTATAAACGACCCTTGACTTGGGAATGGCGGAGGATAAGTGAGTTATAAAGGGAAGGGATCTCAATTTAAACCAGAAATGACTAAAATACATCTTTGACTGGATCTATGAATAAATCTATGACTGGATTTGGACATTACTTGCTTTTTAGGCAAAATAATAAATGATGCAATCTGAAGCTGGTATTGCGCCATACATGATATGAATTGCGTCATGTTATTCCTAGAAGTCATGGATGATGCAATCATAACGAAGCTTACATCACTCTGCTGAACAAATTGCCCTATATCAGCTCTAGAAATCATACAGTGTCGTGCTCTCTTATTTGTCAGTGTTTGATTTTGCAAAGGGACACATTTCTGTTTAGCCAAAGTGAGCAGAGATGCCTCGTACTTGTGTGAACAGTGCAGATAACTTCTGCTATGTTTGTGGTGAAGTGACTTTTGCATCACAAAAGCGCAGTATAACCACTATGGTTAAGAAAGCCTATCACCTTTATTTTGGCTGCAAAATTGGAGATCAGGACAAGAGGTGGGCCCCACACATATTCTGCAACACTTGTGCAACAAATCTTCGCCAGTGGTTGAACAGGAAAAGGAAATCTATGCCTTTTGCAGTGCCAATGATTTGGAGAGAACCAACAGATCATACCAGCAATTGTTACTTCTGCATGGTGCCTCCAGTTGGGAAAGGTGTGTCAAAGAAGAAAAAGTGGACTGTGCATTATCCAAACATTCCATCAGCTATACGCCCAGTACCCCACGGAGAAGGACTGCCAGTTCCTGATGCACCAGAATCATTCTCACTTGAGTCAGACGAGGAAGAGGATGAAACTTCTGGTCCTGAACCATCAATGTCACAGGACCCACATTTTCTCCCATCCTCCTCCTCTGAACCACACCTCATAACACAAGCTGAACTGAATGACCTTGTCAGGGATTTGAAACTACCCAAGAGTAAGGCAGAGCTGTTGGGCTCCAGACTACAGCAGTGGAATCTCCTGGCAGGTGATGTTAGGGTTTCCATGTTCTGTGACCGTCAAAAGGATCTTGTTCCATTCTTCTTCATGGAAGGTAATCTTGTAGCCTGCAACAACATCAATGGTGTGATGGCAGCCCTCAACATCGTTCACGATCCAGATGAGTGGAGACTGTACATTGATTCATCGAAGACGAGTCTTAAAGCTGTTTTACTGCATAATGGCAATGTTTTGCCATCAATTCCAGTTGGTCATGCAGTCCATATGAAGGAAACCTCTGACAACATGAAACAACTTTTGAGGTGCATAAACTATGACCAACATCAGTGGCAGCTTTGTGGCGATTTGAAGGTTGTTGCTCTCTTGCTTGGTCTGCAGACTGGATACACAAAGTACTGCTGTTTTCTCTGCGAATGGGATAGTCGTGCAAGAGATTCCCACTACATCAAGAAAGATTGGCCACTCCGACAGTCATTGGAGCCTGGGAGGAAAAGTGTTCAGCATCCACCACTTGTTGAATCAAGGAAGATTTTGTTACCACCCTTACACATCAAGCTGGGTCTGATAAAGAACTTTGTCAAGGCCATTGACAAAACACAAGCAGCTTTCAAATACCTCCGTGGAAAATTTCCAAGGTTAAGTGAAGCTAAGATAAAGGAAGGTGTCTTTGTTGGTCCTCAGATTCGTGAACTTCTTCGAGACGATGCATTTGACCATGTACTGCGTGGCAAGGAAAAGACGGCATGGAAAGCCTTCCAGTTAGTGGCAATAAATTTTCTCAGAAACAACAAGGCAGACAACTACAGGTTGTTGGTGGAAAACCTCCTCAAGGCATACAAAAGTCTTGGTTGCAACATGTCACTAAAGATACATTTTTTGCACTCTCATCTAGATTTTTTTCCACCGAACTGCGGAGCAGTGAGTGACGAGCACGGCGAGTGATTTCACCAGGACATTGCAACAATGGAGAAACGCTATCAGGGCAAATGGAGCCCATCAATGCTTGCAGACTATTGCTGGACAGTGACAAGAGATGCTCCATTTAATGAATACAAGAGACAAGCCAAGAAGCGCCGAGTAGACACTGAATAGGACTAAACTATGTACATAATAGTTTTTTGCCTTTTGTTTCATAATAAATTTTATTTATATAACCCTTTTGCTGATTTTTAAAGTGTTACATAAACAAGACAGGTGAAATATTATCATGTAAAGCAACCATAAACACATGAAATGACCTAGGTTTACAATTTATGATTAAAACTCTACTATCTACACAATATACATAGACATAAAATGTAAAAACTTAAATATCTTAGAAACAGTAGCCAATCAGTTGTTTTAATTGTCATTTGAATTCAGCACATCAAAATACATAATAAATAGCACATTTTATCTCTGAAGCAGACGACTTCTCAAAAATTGTAGACCAGTGTTATTTGATGGAATTGGACCAGACCTTTTTTATATGCAGAAGATGGGTGACCAACAGGATGAGTGAATCCTCTGTGGTCCCATGGAACAGATACTGTCACTGCCCATGGGTGGACTGCTTCTCCTGCCCAGGAGAAACCATCACAGTGGGGTGGGATCATGTTGTTTTGGACACCTGAGCTGATTACCAGTGGTTTCAAAAGTTCCAGTTGAGGAAGCAGTCCTACATGGAGCTGTGCGACAAGCTTGCACCAACCCTCCAGTGCCAAACCACTTTGTTTTCAGAGACCCATACCGGGGCAGAAGTGGATGGTTTTGAGGCAGTTCAATTGCCATCAATATTACAGTTCATTTTATCAGTCATTTATCATTGTGACATCTATTGATATGATCAGTTTCTATGTTATGTCATATGCAATCAATGTATACTCCACCGATTTAAGTTGTAGGTATAGATAGGAGTGTAAGACTGACAAGTATTTTTAGGAGTTGTGTGTATATTAGGTATATAAGTAAAGCATGGCTGTAATGCAAGACCTACAGGCTGAAGCCTGTAAGATTTCGGCTTAACCACTCTGGGCCTTAGTCTAAGAAGACTTGACATGGGTGACCTAAGACTGACCTTATGCCAATAAAACCACAAGATTACTGTAAAGGATATGCCAGTAGATGATGTTACAGAAAATGTCACAATCTATCTATCCAGACCTCAAGATACCTGATTGTAACATCACAAAGTTCTGTTCTAACTGCAGGTTACTCTGCAAACAGTTTGATGTAAATGTTAATAAGATGCTAACAAAGGAAAAGGGGAACTAAGACAACAGCCTATGAAAAGCAGAGCACCCCAACATTTATGGGGTGTGGAAGTACAGATAAGGAAAAGGAGGGTTGGAACCCTCATTCATGTGCATATGAAGTTAGGCATGGTCAGAACAACAAGATAAGAGGTTCCCCCTGGTATGGAGAGGGTGGGAAGTCCCTGAGGGAATACCTCCCTGGGAAGACCCCAGCAGGAACCACCCCACTAAAGATGGTCACCTTTTGAGAGATCCACCAGACTCTATAATATCTTTGGGTATGTAAGTATAAATACGGCATTGGGTATTGCTTGGGCTCTCATAGGTTGTGTAGATAGGTATGTGAGTGTAACTTATAAAAACAAGATTTTTTTTTTACTCACTGTATTTGTTCTTTGTGTGCTCCTAAGAGTCTCCCAAGAGAATCATAAAGGATAACGCTCACCCTATGGATCTGAGAACTGTTGCACCACAGGAGCAGAGCTCACTAGCTAGGAACACTACAGTTTAACACAGAACTATCAAGTCAGTTTTAAAAAGAGGCTACAATGCCTTATCAGGAGCACTCAGTTGTGACTGACCATAGAAAAACAAACAGATGTGTAACAGTTTGGAAGGGGCTTTGCAACTTTTTCTTACACTCTTCCGATAGCAGTGATTACAGCACATATGGGTTACTTAGCATGATTACACCCAAGATTCACAGCAGTTAAGATTTCGTGGTGGGGAGGAGAGGGGCTATTAAGCACTGTTAATTGTTTGATGCCTTCTCTGTGAATTTAATCTTGTGTCCTTTAACAGACTGTACATAGAATATATTACCAAAGCCATAAAAAAAGCTATGTACACTTCTCTTGTGTTTTCCATTCTGCTGCTGGTGAGAGGAGCATATACTTCTGAGCCACACCTAGCTGTCATTACCCCTCTGCTGCTTCCTTGACCATTAGGACATTTCAGGACTGTGGTGTGGGAGTAGTTGTGGGGGGGTCAGAGGATTATTTGTAGTGTAATGGCAACACAGCAGAAACACAATTCATCTGCAATGAAACTTGGGGACCTACCCCACACTTGCAGAAAATAGCCTGTTCCTCATAGTTGAGGGGGGCGAGGAGGGTGTACCCACAAGGAAATGGAAAGTAAGAGTTACTGAAAGTGATACATGGAACACAACAGTAATTTTTTTCAAAAAGGAAACACAGATGAAAACACAATTGGTCACACTCCCTGAATAACCTACCCACATTATTGTCTATGAACCTGTCTCCTTTGCCCTTTCCCCCACCCAGAGAAGGGATGAACAGCTGTGGGAAAACTGTCCTGGAAAACAAACTGGGATGTCTGCTGTGCAGCGTTTGGGAGCTGGAAATATGCTGGGCTTCAGGGAGTGCCTGGGACCCAGTTTCTTCCTGGGGGGAAGCCCTTGAAGTGGTTTCAGGTGCGGGCAGGCAAGGGAGGTGTTAGGCCAGGAGTGCAGCAGGCTGGGGGTTGAATCCTCTGCCTCAACAGCACACAGGGTGGCAGTTGGGGGAACATTACTGGGAGCAGGGAGCGGTCCCCCTTCCCAGAGAGGAGCTGTGGCCATGCTAGCAGGCCCAAATGCGTTCGCCACTAGTTGAATGAGTGACTGCAGCAGAGCATGATCCCGTTCCTTGTGACATTCATCCTGCTCCAGGAAGTGGTTCATCAGCGCCTCCTCCTGCCTGAGAGCAAGGGTGGATCAAGTTCTGAGGAACTCAAACTGCTCTTGTTTCTTTCTGTCTGTGCCAATAAGTATGTCCTCCAGGGTCCTCCTCTATCTGCCTGTGCTGTCTCTGGGTTGCTGCTCCTGCCCTTCTTGTGGAATGGCTTTCCACTTGTCTGAGGAAAGTGCTGCCAACTCAAACACAAGGGTGCCATTTCAGATGTGCTAGATTTTCCTCAGGAAAACCTTTTTATGGTACACAGCAACATTACCTTCTTAGTATTCTATGTATTAGAGATGGAAGCACCCTATCATCTTTTTTCTATCCACTGTCTATACAGGATTGTTCCCTAGAATATCTTTTCCTTTGTTTGTCCAGTCCTGTGTTCACTTGACACATGTGACAGGGCTTCCAACAACCTTCCATGGAAGGTCTATTGGAATGTGAAATCACATCTCCATTTATTGATTCTCTTCAGCTTAAAATTGCTTCTACATAATTTCATTTCTAGCTAGAGCTAGTCAGAAAGAGGTGGGTTTTTTTCCTTGCAAGAAAGTCTGGATGAAAAAAACCCTTCATTCTAAATTGTTTTCATAGTTCAGTTCTCACAGGAAGCTTCAAACGGGCATGAAACTAAAACTTTTGTTTAAAATCCATTTAATTTTTTTTCAGTTTCAAGAAAGCAAAAACAAATTTTAAATCAAAATGTCAATTGATAACAAATTTCATTTTGACTTAATGTCTTTTTAAAAAACAGCAATCTGAAATGACAACTTGAATCAATGAATTAAACTTTACATTTTGAATTTACATTTTCATTTTAAAATTTAAAACTTTTAAATCAGAATTGACATTCTCCCAAGAAAAGTTTAGGTTTTGACAAAACTGTACTTTGCAGCAGGAAAGCTTTCTGCATGAAGTATTTTGGTTAGCTTTTGTTTTACCCCTTTCAACCGCCTCAGCAGCCTCTCTGCCTTCTAACGTGCAGAACCCTTCTAACATGTACATTATTGCAGATGATTGGTCATATTGCCCATTTAAGGTATTAATTTTTGAGACAGCAGCCTGAAATTGTGTCCTGGGCTTTGAGATGCCATTATATTAAAGTTATATCATCATCTTAATAGGAGTGTTTGGGGTTGGTTTTTTTCCTTTTTAAGTAGCAAATCTCATCAAACCCTTGCTCAGTCAGTAATGTGCATCAAGGAGTTTAAACTGTAACTAACATCTGACATCAGTTCCTTTTGAGCATAGGCGTAGAATGTTTCATGTCCATAAGGGGACTGCTGAGTGTATAGGCACATTGTATAAGGAAGCAATATTGCACTTTTACCAAGTGCAAAGGGCAACAATAGAATTCCTTCCTGAAATAATCTGTTTAATCAAAACCAAGCAATAGTTTTTACCATTGTTTTGTCACAATCTTTGTTGTGTGAAAGATCAAGCATGATACAAGTTACAAGTAGGTAGAGGTAAAGACCTTAGGAAGACTTCATCATTATTACTTTCATTCCTATATCCAAATGACAAAAAATGTTTAAATTATCTCTTGCAAGGTGGCTTGGGAACTCTAGTCTAGAGAGTTTGCAGTCTTCACGGAGCATTGAAATATCTGCTACAAGAGTTATTACTTCATCATTAGAAGCTCTACAGAAGAAACGGGTAAAGCAGCCACATGATTTAGCATTAAGATGCTAACTTAAATAATAGTAAGTTGGAAGTACAAGCATCGGTAGACACAGCATTTGGCAGGCAAGGCATCTTCCATGGTATGTATAAAACTAGATACTTCTCCAACATGGCCATGGGTTATTATCTTTCCCACATTTCAGACTTACACTTTTTGCAAAAAAAAAAATCTGAAAACATTATACTGAGTCAAATCCAGGGCTATTGTATTTAGACCCTGAACCTTAAGCTTTCTGACCACCTCCGTCACTTTCAAAGCAGGAATACAATTCTATTGTTCAGGGCTCCAAAGTGTAAATTTCATATATATCAGGAAGCTAGCATTTTAAAAAACTTAAATCCTCTTAATTAACTTTAAAAATAAAGGTATTTTGCCTAGTCAAACTACCTCCTCTACTTCTACATCACCATTCACAGAATAAAACTTAGACTTTTAGTTCTGATTCAGATCTTATAACTATATCTATTGCAATTCGTACCCACCCACATTGTCTGAGATAATTTCTAGTCTACTGTGTCCTACAATTTAGTATATCCCCTGAACACCTCAACTGTCTAAACAGAACTAGAATGAAAACTGAACTTTCTCTCAGCCCATGTTCAAATGCTTCTGTCTTCTCAACAAACTTAAAAGCCTGCACTTAAAACTTAAAAGAGCACTAGATCCTCTAATGGCCGACTCATTATCTTTCTTCTCAAATTGCCCAATTCTCTTTCCCTTTCTCTCCTCACCAATGTGTCATGGTGGTGCTACCATTTCCCATATTCCCCTTTTATGGACATCTCCTACTGATGATTTCTTCTTCCCTTCTCATTAGGGGGCACTGCCTCATATGTCCAACCCAACAGCCATTTCTTTGTCCTTATTTTTGGCTTCCTCACCAGCTTTAAGCTGCAACTGAATCTGCTCAGAAACAACTAACACTTTCTGGAAAGCTACAGCTATATCCCCTGATCAGCTCTTTTCTCTGACAGAAACAGAGATTACAGCATATAGCTTCCTCCTGCTGCTCTCCTCCTTTCTCTAGATTTAAAAAGTATTTATTACAAAAGGGGGTGGGCTCACAAAAAGCCTTCTCTAAGCACTTTTCAAAGGGGTAAAGCCAATTGATCGTTTTCTACTGAAGACCATTTTTTCTAACTTTTTTTTTTTCCTAAATGAAATTTTTCATGGAAAAAACTGTATACAGGTAGTTTGAAATTGTTCAGGTTTTCAAATTAAAAAATATACATTTCTCCCCCTTTTAAAAAAAAAGTGTTGTCACCCCTTTTTTCATTTCCTCACTGGAAAAGGGTAAGGGAAGAGGGTAAAATACCAAACAAAATTGCAGACAGGTTTGAAAAAAAAATCCTACAAAAAAAATGGTCATCTTTCAACCAGCTCTGCTTGATGACATTCTTTGTTTATAGTGCCTCTAATTCTACCCTCACAAAAATTTCCTTGTTGCTTTAAGCTTTTTTTTTTATATTCAACATCTGATGCATTGATTTATGTTTTCTAGAACACATATTTATAGGGCCTACTGCATGAAAAGCCCCTCTTTTCTAATTATGCTTGAGTGTCCGCTACAAGTATCTAGAACTGATCTTGCTCCCAATTGTGAGATCTTGTGGCCTAGCCACCTCCTTATCTCTAAGACTCCAGTAACAGAGCAACTGTTAGCATCTAGTATCCTTCTGCAACAGTAGTTCCATCTCTCTGCACTGAAATTGATTTTTACACCTGCTTAGCAAGTAAAGAATTAGAATATGTTGCTGTCTCCATCACCAGAGACTATGCAATAACACAATCAGTAAAAGATTTGGAAGAACAAGTGGCAGCATTTGGACTTGGAAGGATGAGTATGAACTGACTGTGCTGAGTTACTACTTCTTGGTGTTGTGTGAAATGTGGCATTGGGGGTCTGCCTTTTGTTGCTATTCAGTGTCTAAATAGTTCCCTCAGCAGAAAGGCTAGTATTTCCTCATATGGCCAAACAAATTAATAGGTGACTCCATGATGCAACATTGACTGTATTGACAAGTAAGTTGTTGGCCAAACCTCACTCATGTGCTACTGCATTATTGTATTATTTTCTGACAATCAGTCATGCAGACCTATTGATTAACAGCAACACCCAGCTTGATATGTAAAAATATGCAACTGCAGAGGACAAATACATGAATGTAATTTTAAGTGAGCATTCTATAGCTCAATACTATGGACCAGTGGTGGGCAACCTGCAGCCCATCAGGGTAATCCGCTTGTGGGCTGCCAGACAGTTTGTTTACATTTGTACAGCCACCCGCAGCTCCCAGTGGCTGCGGTTTGCTGTTCCCGGCCAATGGGAGCTGCGGGAAGCAGTGGCCAGCACGTCCCTGCAGCTCGTGCTGCTTCCCGCTTCCCATTGGCCGGGAACAGCAAACCGCGGCCACTGGGAGCTGTGGGCGGCTGTGCAAATGTAAACAAACTGTCTGGTGGCCCACCAGTGGATTACCCTGATGGGCCACACACAGCCAATGGGCTGCAGGTTGCCCTCCACTGCTATGGACCATCCCAACATGCAATAGGCTAGTTATCTTAGGGGCCTGTACATGAATTCAAGAAGTCTGGGAAACAAGCAGGAAGAATTTGAAGTCCTGGCACAGTCAAGGAACTATGATGTGATTGGAATAACAGAGACTTGGTGGGGTAACTCACATGACTGGAGCACTGTCATGGATGGGTATAAACTGTTTCAGGGAGGACAGGCAGGGAAGAAAAGGTGGAGGAGTTGCACTGTATGTAAGAGAGCAGTATGATTGCTCAGAGCTCCAGTATGAAACTGGAGAAAAGCCCGTTGAGAGTCTTTGGGTTAAGTTTAGAGGCGAGAGCAACAAGGGTCATGTCGTGATGGGCGTCTGCTATAGACCACCAGACTAGGAGGATGAGGTAGACAAGGCTTTCTTCGGACAACTAACAAGTTTCCAGATCACAGGCCCTGGTTCTCATGGGGGACTTCAATCACCCTGACATCTGCTGGGAGAGCAATACACCAGTGCACAGACAATCGAGGACGTTTTTGGAGAGTGTTGGGGACAACTTCCTGGTGCAAGTGCTGGAGGAACCAAGTAGGGGCTGTGCTCCTCTTGACCTGCTGCTCACAAACAGGGAAGAATTGGTAGGGGAAGTAGAAGAAGGTGTCAACCTGGGCAGCACTGACCATGAGATGGTCAAGTTCAGGATCCTGACAAAAGGAAAAAAGGAGAGCAGAAGAATACGGACCCTGGATTCAGAAAAGCAGACTTTGACTCCCTCAGGGAACTGATGGACAGGATCCCCAGGGAGGCTAATATGAGGGTGAAAGGAGTCCAGGAGAGCTGGCTATATTTTAAAGAAGCCAGCTCTCCAGGAGAGTGCAGGAACCATCCCGATGTGCAGAAAGAATAGCAAATATGGCCGGCGACCAGGTTGGCTTAATAGAGAAATCTTTGGTGAGCTTAAACACAAAAAGGAAGCTTACAAGAAATGGAAACTTGGACAGATGACTAGGGAGGAGCATAAAAATATTGCTCGAGCATGCAGGGGTGTAATCAGGAAGGCCAAAGCACAACTGGAATTGCAGCTAGCAAGGGATTTGAAGGGTAAAAAGAAGGGTTTCTACCAGTATGTTAACAACAAGAAGAAGGTCAGGGAAAGTGTGGGACCTTTACTGAATGGGGGAGGCAACCTAGTGACAGATGATGTGGAAAAAGCTGAAGTACTCAATGCTTTTTTGCCTCCATTTTCACAGAAAAAGTCAGCTCCCAGACTGCTGCACCTGGCAGCACAATATGGGGAGGAAGTGATCAGCCCTCAGTGGTGAAAGAACAGGTTAAAGACTATTTAGAAAAGCTGGATATGCACAAGTCCATGTGTCTGGGTGCAATGCATCCAAGGGTACTGAGGAAGTTGGCTGACGTGACTGCAGAGCCATTGGCCATTATCTTTGAAAACTCTTGGCGATTGGGGGATGTCCTAGATGATTGGAAAAAGGCAAATATATAGTGTCCATCTTTTGAAAAGGGAAGAAGGAGAATCCAGGGAACTACAGACTGGTCAGCCTCACTTCTGTCCCCAGAAAAATTATGGAGCAGGTCCTCAAGGAAACCATTTTGAAGCACTTGGAGGACAGAAACAGTCAACATGAATTCACCAAAGGCAAGTCATGCCTGACCAACCTGATTGCCTTCTATGATGAGATAACTGGCTCTGTGGATATGGGGAAAGCGGTGGACATGATATACCTTGACTTTAGCAAAGCTTTTGATATGGTCTCCCACAGTATTCTTGCCAGCAAGTTGAAAAAGTATGGATTGGGTGAATGGACTATAAGGTGGATAGAAAGCTGGCTAGATCATCGGGCTCAATGAATCGATGTCTAGTTGGCAGCCGGTATCAAGCGGAGTGCCCCAGGGGTTGGTCCTGGGGCAAGACAATTTTGTTCAAGATCTTCATTAATGATCTGGATGATGGTGTGGATTGCACCCTCAGCAAGTTCACAGATGACACTAAGCTCGGGGGAGAGGTAGATATGCTGGAGGTTCAGGATAGGATCCAGAGTGACCTACACATAAGAAACCTGATGAGGTTCAACAAGGACAAGTGCACAGTCCTGCACTGAGGACAGAAGAATTCCATGCACTGCTACAGGCTGGGGACCGACTTGCTAAGTGTCAGTTCTGCAGAAAAGGACCTGGGGATTACAGTGGACGAGAAGCTGGATGAGAGTCAACAGTGTGCCCTTGTTGCCAAGAAGGCTAATGACATATTGGGCTGCATTAGGAGGAGCATTGCCAGCAGATCGAAGGAAGTGATTTTCCCCCTGTATTTGGCACTGGTGGCTACATCTGGAGTATTGCATCCAGTTTTGGGCCCCCCACTATAGAAAGGATGTGGACAAACTGGAGAGTCCAGCGTAGGGCAACGAAAATGATTAAGGGGCTGGAGCACATGACCATGACGTATGAGAAGAGGCTGAGGGAACTGGGCTTATTTAGTCTGCAGAAAAGAAGAGTGAGGGGGGGAATCTGATAACAGACTTCAACTACCTGAAGGGGGATTCCAAAGAAGATGGAGCTAGGCTGTTTTCAGTGGTGGCAGATGACAGAACAAGGAGCAATGGTCTCAAGTTGCAGTGGGGGAGATCTAGGTTGGATATTAGGAAAAACTATTTCACTTGAAGGTTGGTGAAGCACTGGAATGGGTTACCTAGTGAGATGGTGGAATCTCCATCCTTAGAGGTTTTTAAGGCCCAGCTTGACAGAGCTCTGGCTGGGATGATTTAGTTGGCGTTGGTCCTGCTTTGAGCAGAGGTTTGGACTAGATGACCTCCTGAGGTCTGTTCCAACGCTAATCTTCTATGATTCTATGTCAAATGTGCATCAATACCCAATCTAGATTTCATTCATCATGACCACATTTTTCAAAAAGAACTAGTGATCTCGGGACCCTTACATTTTTGGTCCCCAACTTGAGATGTCCTAACATAGCTTGACTTTGATGAAATAGTGTATGCTTATCCTCAGAAAACCAGTCTCCTTTAAGATGTCTCAAGTTAGGGCATTCAATCACTAGGCATTTTTTTTTTTAAATCTTAGTCTATATTTCTACAGAACCAATTCTTGCCATGCTTACTCATACAAGACTCCCACTGAAACCACTGAGGACTTCTACATGATCATGTGGACCAAATCCCGAAGTCAGAACACTCTCAAATTCT
>NW_020664463.1:2065290-2110290 GCF_002925995.2 Terrapene triunguis | reverse complement strand
TTAGTGTCAAAAGTGCAAAGCCACTTAAGTATGTGTGTTTAGAAGCACTGCCACATAAGAATCTTCTGGCCAAGATTTTCAAGTGACTAGTGATTTTGGATAGCCAACCTGAGAGATCTTTAAAATACCTCTTGGGTTCCCCCCCCCCCCCCCCCAGGAAAAGCTGAATGCTTACTCTCTGCCAGTCTGGACCCTTTAAGCATTGGGACAAACTACGAAGGGGTGGATTCTCCATCTTTTTGGGTCTTCATATTAAGACTGAATGTCTTTCTACAAGATAGGCATTAGTCAAAAAAGTTATTGGGCTCATTATCGAGGATTGATTCATTGGCCTGTGTTATACACAATGTCAGACTGGAGCTAATAGTATCTTATGTCTTTAAAATCTATGAATCTATGAAGGTGATTCAAATTAAGCAGCCAGAAATCACTACTTACTTTTGAAACTCTTGGCCTGTGTGTTTAAAGATTACTCAACCCTGATCCCCCTGTTTGGGTATAGAAACCACCCTCAGCCACCATTCTCTAGTATACCAGGGGGAAGAGCGCCCCATTTCCCACCCCCTCCCCACCATGCTCAGCTGCAAGTTATTTTTAACTTTATTTAAACAAAAGAGCATGCTACACCGTCTTTATTTCTTCCCCTTTCCATGCTGCGATTGCACGCAAGGGTTACACTTCAGTCCTATGGTTGTAATTCTCAGACTGTGAAACCCCACACAGAGAGGAGGCAGACGGACTCAGGGATCGAGCATTATGGGGTGCAAGAGGCACATGAGTTCTGTGTTGCACAGCTTTTCCCCATCTATTTTTGTTTGTACAGCAGACCCACCTTTCCCCTGGGTTGGTCATCCTGCTACATACAGAGCATCCTTGCCTTCCGTAGAAGATAAAGCTTTTTATATATAAACAAACTAAAGTTCTTAGTATGTACCATAATATCAAGTTCTATGAAATATGTTCTCACTGACTCATATCTTTCCGTTGTGGTGTGTGTTTTTGCTATGAATAAAAATTTAAAGGAAAAGTAACTAATTATAAGCATTTTTTTTTAAAGTCCATCTTTATAATTATGGCTGTGTAGTTATAAGTAATAAAAATTAGAGATGACAAGACTTCTTGGGTCCTTTAGTCCATCACACTTCCTGGAGCATACTCTCCGGTGCTTTGTCTAGTCCACTTTATTCTTCCAGGGATGATCCTACCACGTCACTTCTCTTGGAAGACTTGTCTCATAGCCAAAAAGATCTAACGATCAGGAATTTTAACTTGACGTTCTATTCTATTACTCCTAGTTCTACCCTCCTGTAGCACCATAAATGTTTTCTCTTCATCCATGGTCTATTAACCCCCCAATAGAACTATTGTAGACTATCATATTTACCCACAGCCATTGCTCAGTCAGTTTAAGTGATTTCATAAGCAGTTGAATATATTTCAGTTATCTCAAAGCTGTCCCAGTGTATCATACAACAGGATCTGGTGCTATGTCTGAACATCTTTATTTAGTATGTTCGGATGTTGTTTGCTGTAGGCTAAATCCTCCCCTACCCCACCCGACACACAAAAGAAAGAAGTATGATTAGGTGAGGTTAGTTGCAATAGAATGTGTGCACAGAACTGTGTGGGTGGTTTGGTAGTGGGAGAGCTAATTCTATAAATGAGAGCTATGAAGTCTATATTATAATGTCAACCTAAACTACATTTGGATCCTTCCTGTATTTCCCCCAGGCTGCCAGGGATCCCACTTGGATCTGAGCCTATTCTGTGTCTTGTGTAAGTCATTTATGGCTCATTCAGTTGTGCTCAGTGTTCCATGCTTTTGAAGTTTCCAAAAGCCAGCCAGAGTAGCACTATATGTATAGTAGGCCTTGCATGTTGTGTATATTTAACAGTTATTTGGACACCACCATGTTCTTGCTGTTCCTTTTTGAGTGACAAGTAGAAGACAATACTTGTTCCAGAGGAGAGGATCCTAGTCCAGGAATGCAGTGAAATAAAAGTGACTGCATAGGCTTAGTGCAACTGAAATTAAAATTACAGCCTGAAACATCAGCCTGTGAGTAAAATGCTTATTTGGGGGAAGAAGGGGAATTAGAATGTCTGGCTATTTGAGGAGGTCTTGTTTGCTAGGTCAGGAGAGAACTGGCCCACCTATACTGAAAGATTGAATATATATATATATATATAATAATCAAATAGATAATGGTATAAGTAATGACAAAGATGATAATTTCACTTAATATAATGGGGGCAAAAACCCTGCTGCATATGCTACCAACTCTAGTTAAACCTGCAGACAAAACATTTGTTGAGACCAAGGAAATTCTACAAAATCATCTATCCCCAACACCAACAGTGGTGGCAGAGCCCTTGCAGTTTTATAGACTCGAAAAAAGAAAATCTGCATATGTGGCTGAATCAAGGAAATTAACAAAGAATTACCAGTTTGGACAGAGTTTAAATGATGCATTTAGGTCAGACAGTGTATGGCATGTAAAACGAAGAATCCAAAAATGGCTATTGACAGAGGCTGATTTGACCATTATCTATGGAGACAATTACTAAAGTTGCCAGAGAACTGAAACATCATCATGTAATCTGTACAACAAATATACTAGGGGTCAAACAGAAAGCACAATCTGGACAACACTCAGACTGTGGTTCTGCTGTGCAAGAAGCATCGTTAGTTCAAGAAAAAACACTCTGTAGAAGCTGCAAGAAATTGGGTTGCACCTGGAGTACAAGTACCAACCAACATGTGAATGTAGATTGCTTGTCTTGCTTGCCACTGAAAGTGGCAGGTAAGGAGCCTGAAATGGGACCAGAGACAGTCAATATGATCGATAAGGCACAAATTGATCCCTTGCCAGTGACAAATGACATGGCGCAAAGCAAAACGGAACTTGATCCACTGCTGGCTCAAATGTATGCCATTACAATAACTAGATAAACTAATGCACACAAACAACTGTTGCCACATTTGCTCAAAAAGAACAGCGAAGTGTATACTAAGCCTGCCTAATATGTGACATCAGAATGGTTACGAAGCTCAGGTAATGCATACTCCAAGAATTATTTGAGAATTGTAAAAAAAAGTCCTTGCCTGGGGTTGTATGTGGTGGCCTGGGATTGATAGTGTGTGTATGTCAAGGTGGTTGGCATACACACACTATAATACAGCTGCATACAGTGACTTGTGATAAGACCAGTGATCATGTACCTGTTTTTACTACTCATGATCCTCCCCTGCTGCTATACCAGAAAGTACAGATACTGTTGTGATGCCTATGAGACTTCATCCAGCCTTAATTTTTAGCCTGTTGTATATTTAATTATAGTAACTCATTTATAACTTTTTCAGTGTCCTTTTACAGTATAGGGAAGATGTGTATAAATAGAAATAGGATAGTAAACTTTTAAATAGTTTGTGAACTCTCTAGAGTAGCTTTCACTGTGTACTATATTTTTGAAGCCACCAGAAACCAACCAGAACAGCAGTGTAGACGTAGCTAGGCCTTGCATGCCATGTATATTTACTAAATATGGATAATTTGGACCCTTCCATGCACATGTGGTTCCTTCATATTATGTTTGTTGTGTAAAGAGTAAAAGACAAGCTCACAAGAAATGCTAACAAGAGTTCAGCACCATTGAACCTGAACTTGGGCCCTGTGTTGGCCTTCATCTCTGAACCTTAACCTATTCTGGGAGTGGATCTAAACAATGACTTGTCAGCTATTTTTTTTTTAAGAATCTAAATCCACATCCCTCATTTCAACCCATTACAGAAAGGATGGTCAAGGGTTAGCATGCTAACCTGAAATACAGTGGAAAGACCTGCAGTCAATTCCCTGATCCACTAGACGCTCCCTGTGGGATGTTGGCCTAGTCATTTTCTCTGTGTCTCGGTTCTCCATTTGTCAGACAAGGGTAATAGTATTTCCCTACCTCCCAGGCTGGTGTGAAGACAAACACATTAAAAGAGACTGCAGTGCTTAGGTACTACTGCAGTGGGTGCCATATAAGTTATTTCTCTATGTGGAGAAGTGTTACTACAGTTATCTAAGTCTCAATTAAGTGGTGAGTAAGTGGCTTTCTTACCCTGCTCCAAACTGCAGTCCACACATACTGCATAGGGCCAAGACTCTCCCTTACTGGTAATTGGCTTCATTTTACTGGGAAACAATGTAACAAATTCTAGCCCAATCCTCCTTCCTAGGCTTGAGAATTGTAGAGTTCTTCCATGAGGACTGTTCAGCCCAGCCACTCCCACCTGTCCTATCCAGGGTGAGGTTACCAGATGCCAGGGGCTATAATGAGTCAGTGGGAATCCATCAGCACTTCCTTATGGTTTCTAACACCAGCTAACAGAGTGGGTCTACAGAAACACTCTACCACCCTGCTACAACTATTCTAAACAGTGGAGATTTGTGCAAAAGGGAGCAGATGCAATCTTTAAAATAAAAATTAAATAAGGCTCCATCTATATTCATCAGGAAGTCATATTCTCTACATACTAGCTATTTGGCTTTATTTTATTTTCCAATGTTCAATTAGATGTAGTTCTGATTTTAATCTGACCACCATGCTCCCACACTGAACTTGTGTGCTCATTAAAAGTAAAGGCAGTGTGTTTATGAAAGTCAGCAAATCTGTGATTCAAAAAAGGACACCTTACCAAGGGGTCAGGATTTTATATTGAGAGAACCTCTAAAAACATGGAAGAAATGCTACTCTTTGGGTAAAGAGATTCTGTTGCTGTGAAAATCAAACATTAATAATTCATTTCTTTATAGAATCTCTACTCTTGGCTCTAAGGAGGTATAATAGTTTGAAAGCCCTACTAGCGTGGGGAAAAGATCACATTGTTCCTACTTCTAGCACATTTTAAACCAATTGACCGTAATGTGATGGGAAGCCCTCTAGCCTGAATGGCAGAAAACAACTTAAAGCACCCAGTACAAAAATTAATCTCTGTGAAGTAGAGAGAGAATGAAGCTGCCAAATCTACCTCTGGATTTAAAACATTCCAAATGTTAGGAGTATCTGGATCTGGGATTTTAGCCCATTATAAAGAGAGAGGCCATTTATAAACTTCTGATCTGGATTCAATTTTTTAACCCCTCCCCATGTCAGTGTTTGTCCTGTATGAACTCTTATGCATGATGGAACTTTTACCACCGTCCCTGAAGAACTATTCCTCAAACCAATAGATATCACTTTAAGGAGACTTTTCCTGACAGATTATTTTCCATTCGAATATATGTTGCAATTAAGATAAAAGTCATGTGGCTCACATATTATCCCCTTGATGATAATGTTACTGCTGACTAATTTGTGTCATACTATTACTACTCCCACAACATAGTATTAGAAATGCAATCACTTACCTTGGACTCTTAATCCTGTCCTAGATAGCAACTTTTATATATATATATATATAAAAAAGCCTTTACAAAGGCTATATATATATATAGTACAAGCCTTTGTAAAGCTCCATTATTAAAACAATTATCTGGCCATATTTTATTTTTTGATTTAATTGTGCTTACCTAAGTTCTGTTCTATCTGTTTAGTTGTAAGTCCCTCATCATCATCATACTTTAGCACCTCAAAAATATTAATTTATCCTCACAATACCCTTGTGAGACAGGGAAATATAATCCTCCTTTTACTATGAGGGATAAGGCCCAAGGGGATCAAGTCACTGGTCCAAGGTCACACAGGAAGTCTGGGCTTGAACCTAGACTTCCTGCAGTCCATTTCAGTGTTTTAACTGCAAGACCATCCTTCCAGCAATAAGGAGAGATACAGAAATTAAAAACACAGCCCATTGGGAGTAAACAAACAAATACCTTTCCCAAGAAAGGGACATTCTCCAGTATACTAACCCTCACCCCCTCAGGAAAAAGCTGGTGAACTTTATATGATGTGCTGTGCTGATGGTTGAACAGAGGGAACAAATTGTCCAGGGCTTCCCACCAAGAATGCCTTGCCACCATACATTTAAATCCATGGACCACAATGATCAACTGGCATGACTGTTATGATAAAGAGGCTGTATTTTATACTTCCAAGGTCAAACCTTAGAGGACCTTGTATAATCTTGTTAAAAAGCCATGTTTTATTTGAAATTCAGTACATTACACTTCACGTGTTTAGAAGCTTTTTTGACAAGGTAATTCCATTAGCAGAAATGGGGAAATGCCATAGTCCAAAAGTCAGGAACCATACGGGAAAGTATCTCCCCAGGATATCCTCACTGTTCCTGTCAAGCAGGGAAATGCACCCGTAAACTTCCCCCAACAGAAAATGCATCACATCACAGTCTCATCAGTATCAGAGAAAGCAACACAGCCAAGCTGCAGTAGCTGACTGCTATAGATATCTTCCGCTCAGACTGCATGAGGGTGGGGAAATCAAGCAAGAAACATAAACCCAGGCTAATAGGAAAACTTAAGGACTCTTGCTGAGGAAGCAGCCTGTGCTATTCACAGTCGAAAGAAAACACATCCGTCACTTCCAGAATAAGCAGTGAAGCAAAAAGTCTCCTCATCCATTGCTTTATGAGATGTACTCTGGGTGGGCAACAGAGTAATCATTTTGTCCTTTATCTTAAGAATGGCATTAAATTATCCTCATTAAATACATATGGGGGTTGTGCATCTTGAGCCATGTGTTTTGCTGTACAATGATCTACCTGAAAACAGAGTCTAACTCCACTGTAATATAATGAAACAAACTTATTAACCAGATTAGAATAGGAAGCTACTCTCAGGCAGAGCTGTGTAAACCTCTTATTAAAAAGCTCCCAATCACGCAAACACTAAGGTTTCTTTATAAACTCTAAATCAGGGCCATGTCCATGAACAGACTAAGTGAGCACAGGCCTATATTTTAACAAACCTTGGCTAATTGATTCATCTGAAACCAGGTGCAACCCAATGATTTCAAATGTTTTGTTTTCAGTTCATTCAAAGGGAAGCTCAGAGGCATGGACTGAGATCATCAAGCTTCACACAACCTACTCACTGACCTACAATTGCTATGGAGTTAGCATCATGTCCAACTCTGTTTGGCCTGCTGCCTTTCAGAATGACGGTTCTGTTGCTTAAGGAGTGGTCTTACATCAGGGCAGATCCTAAGCCTGTATCAAATGTGCAACGTTCTAAAACTGAGCTCTTTGGGTGCCTAGCATGTTACCTCCCCTGCATGCAACTTTTCCCTCTTGCCCACTGAAACCACAAACCATCCATAAGGAGCAACTGCAGGGCCACATCTCTTGTCCCAGTTGCTGACCCTCCCCTCTTCCCCACATCCTTCTAGCTCAGAAAAATCTTCTGCCATTGGAAAGGTCCTGCAGAAGATAATCTGGATAAGACTGAGAGGGTTAAATAAAGTTAAATAGGTGTCTGCCAACTATTGAACTGAATACAGAAAGGACCTTCTATAGCTTTGTTGAACCACCCTATATAATTCTGTGCCAGGGATATAGTTTTCTATTAAATTCAACAGGTGTGTTTAAACATTCTATAGAAAGCTCATTCTCCATTAAATTCTATAGGACTTGTCCATCGGAGTATCATGAAAAACATTGCTAGCCAGATACGTCCCAGATGTCAAACCCTTCCCTCCACAGATGTGCTATGTGGGTTGAGCCCAAGCCTCTACATGTCACTCTTTGTACAAGAATAGCTAAAAACTGAGGGCTGACCTTGTCTTTCTTAATCAAGTTGATGCACTTAAAAACATATCCTCCCTTCCCATCACCATGAGAGAGTTAAAAACGTGTTTGAAAATAATCTAATCTTCATGGAGTTAACTAGAACATCACTTAGATGAATGACTTCCAGATTTTGTATAAAAGTTAATCTTTTGAGCAAGATATAATAGAATTATTAAATACCTCAGCCCTTTGTATTGCAAAGGAAACCTTTATTTTATTTTTTTGCATTTACATAGATTTTTCTTTGCACCCCAAGACATACTATATTTGTTGAATTCAAAACTTTATAAAAAAAATGTCCTGCTTAACAGCTGCACCTGCTGGCAGGGACAAAAGATGCACTGTCATTTCATTTTGTATGTACCACAACGAGCTTGCTTGAGACTATGCTATAGCTGATGGGCACGTACCCTCCATTCCATTTGTTAAAAGGAAAGGCAACCTGAGCTTGCACACAGACTAACTTTTTGCAAGGTTTGGGACGGGCTTGATTTGAAGAGTTGGGTGAGACCCACCTCTGATTTTTACCTGATGTCTCACTAACATACTGGCTGCCTGAACTGTGGTAGCATAACACACAAGTGTTCAAATTGGGATGGTACATGGTGGTCCTGCTCTGTTCTTTTCCACTAGGAATACTGTTTATTAAAAGGCAATGTGACAAAAGCACAGGGCCAACCTTCCCCCATATACTACCAGGGCTGTGATTTCACCACCCTCAGCTGCCATCCTCCTTGGCATCTAGATTTTAGTCCTTCATCCTTTAGTGCTGCAGCCTGTCAGCCCCAATGCAGCGTTCACATGTCAACAGGCTGTGTGGAGGTGTCCTACAGCTACATTGGAGAGATTGTCCATAGAGGTGGCTGGAGCATACCTGTGGTTTTGAAGCTGGCCTTTTGTAGCATGTGTGACAGGGCTTCCAGTAACCAAGCAGAAAGGAGAGCTTGGAGCCAACAATGGAGAAACCTGGTAGGAGGAAAGCTAGTGTGGAAACAAGGGCTGGAAGAATGGCGACAGGTACTCAAGGAAGACTTGGTGTAGGAGGGGAATGAGACCTAGGAAGGACAGCAAGAACAAGAGTGAAGAAAAGGAGCAAAACAGAGAGAAACAAAAAAAGATGAAAAAAGAGGGTCTGACAGAACCAATCTATGACACTAAAATTGTACAGAGGAAAACAGCTATGGAAGGTCCATTTTTTTACTGGAGGAGGCTGAACCAAAAGAGTGGAAGAACAGGACCTGTAAAAAGGAATAGAGTGGGGAGAAGAAACAGTGGTGGGGAATGTAAAAATGGGAGACCGGTTGAGATAAACAGGAGAGGAAACACTGGAGGTTATAGGGAAAGGGATACATGTTGGGAGGGGGAAACAGTTAGTAGTGTGTTTTATAGAGGGTGGGGGGAAACACTATATAACCAAGGAAATTAGTGTGAGAGAAAAGTGATGCCACAAAAAGTGAAACTAAAGAAATGACTAGATAGAAGAAAAAGGGAAGGGAAAGAATAGGAAAGGGAAAAGAAGAAAACCAAAAGGTACAAAGTGAGGTATTTTATTTTGCAGAAAAGTGTTTTGTTGGGGAGAAAAGATGATTACTCTTGTGGAGCTAGAAGATGCCAGATGCTTCTTCTTTTAGGGTTTCCTTTTGACCTAGTCCTCAAACTCCATGGCAGGATAGTAGGCTGAGTTGATGGCATCCCCCAGTATGGATGGGGCCATTTTGGCTCTTTGGACAGAATGGCAGGCTCGGCCAGGGAGAGATTGGTGGCACTGGCCCAGCCTTTGGCTAGGAAGAATTCATCTTTCCTTTGGATTTAGACTCAGGTGGGGGAACAAACATGTCATCTATGACCCCCCCCCCCCTTTGAATGCAGGTGAGGGAGTAGGGTCACTCAGTCCCAGTGGACAACACTGTCTCTGGATGCTTTCATACACTATTGCCTTCACTTTCTTTTGAGAAAGGTTACAAATCTATTAGCTGACATCAATGATCATGTCAAGGGGAGTGGACTCATCACATATCCTGCTGAGAGCACCAGATAGCAGAGGATAGAGGTGGAGTTAAAAGAGTTCCAATAAAGGGGGGAGGCAGAAATATGAGAATGTGAAATGATGTATTCAGAATTACAATAACCATCTGCACATGTGACAGAGAAGAAAATGAAAATAAAAACAAGTTACAAAGGAGGTGGTCTAGGAATGCAGTCCTTAATCATAGCCATTATCTTTAAATTATTAATAATACTTTGCATATATAATACCACTATAAGAAACAGTTCTGGAGAAAATACCAGAAGATTGGTACACATTAGAAAAAAAACAATTTTCTAACCAGAAAAGCAGCATGATACTGGCAATTACTATCCAGTAAGTCTAGGGATCTTCAAAAATACCCAATTTTGGCCTAACTCATAATTAACTTCAACAGGAGCAAGTTAGGATAATGCCTTAGCATTACTTTTAAAAATTACAACTCTAATTTCTGCCCCTAGTATAGTGAGAACTTTTAACAGGAAAACAATCACTATCTAAAGAATAGAACTATGTTGTACATATCATATCTATATACCCACATATCATATCTATATACCCACTCCTGTTAACATTAATACATCAATAGTAGAGTAGAACTAAAGTTTTCAAAAGCAGTTAGGTCTCATTTTCTAAAGTGACTTAGGCCCAGGTTTATAGCGATATGTAGGCGTTGTTCTGCTCAGTGTTGCAGTGCTTAAACTAGAAGCCTAAGACCCATGGACTGTCAATGAGACAGGGTCCCAAGTGCCTAAGTCACTTTTGAAAATGGCACTTAGGCTCCTAGGTCATTTAGGTGTTTTTGAATATTCTACTTTACAAACTTTTCTTATAAACTTAATGGTGTTTATTTCTTCTCCCATATCAATGTAAAAATGAATTTAGGTTATTCATTGATTAAGGATGCATCCAAACCAAAACCACATATCCAAATCCCTCTTAACACTGGGGAACACCAGAACCAGATCTGAATTCTGAGGCTTGGGTCCAGCTCTAGCACTGATAACACTGCTACCTTAAAAAAATTAACAGTAGTTTTTTCCACCTGAAAAAAATTGTTTACAGCAGTGCTCAAAGTCCTTGACTTTTCGCTTGAAAAGGCACAGAATTGAGCTTTAAATTTGTTTCCAAATAAATATCTAGTTATAAAGACTACATTGAAAAGAAACTAATGAAATTCCAAGGTGCTCTGGGATGGCTGTTTTATTCTGATCAGTGGTAGATTGCACTATTGACCAAGTGTCAGACATAGAGCGATACAATGATTGAATAAAAGTGTATACATAATCGGAGCAGAGAAGTTTGCCAAGACCAGCTTTGTTGCCTTTCTCATAATACCAAAAGAAAGAATTTATTTTTTTGTTTTATCCCCTCCCCCCTCATTTTTCCTCCCTTTTCTCTTAGACTACAAATAAATTTCTTTTTGCCTCCCCCCTTCCTTTATTGGTGTCTTCGAATAAAATAATGTCAGGTGCCTTAGCCAGAGATGCTGATGAAATATTTGCAGCCCAGATATTAATCTGTTATCAGTTCTGTAGGTGTGAAATGTGATGAAGATGACAGAGAATCATGCTCTGCGAGCCTGAAGTAATTTGTGCCAAAGATATTTAGATCTGTCTTTGGACACTGCAGATCAGTTATTATAGTAGGGGAAAAGCCCTTGGGGAGCCTACCTTGAAACATATTTCAAATGCCAGGGGAGTTGCATGAAAATTGGGTAATGAATGAAATTCTGATTGCAGAAAAATCACTTAGGAATGTGATTGATGCTGCTCTATATGTAAACCCCAAATGTTTAACAACATACACTTTTGTACTGCAGATTCTGTAATGAATTCTCTCTCTCAAGCTGGTGGGTTTGTTTGTTTTTGTTTGGGGTTATGGCCTATTGGAGGAGGTAGGTGTCAGAGGAATACTTGTTTTGTCCATTGGAAGAAAAAAAAAAACAGTAGCTGCCATGATGGTTTACTAGATCAGGGCCCAGCATGTAATACAGAGAACCAGGTGCTTTTGAGATATTTGATGAAACCAAACCAAATTACAAAGGAGATGGCGGTCAGTTACTTATTAGTGTGTTTTGAGGGTGGAAGTACGGGGGGAGGCAGAGATATTTCCCCATCTAAATTCTCTGTTCCCTAACTCTAAGCACTGTACATTAACTTCCCAGGAACAGAATGTGTGTCTCCCATTTTCTATTAGAGAAATTATGCAGTTCTTAATCAGGATTCTACTTTAATCAATGGGAAGTTCGTCTGATCAAGGACAGTAACATTAGGCTCTATGTATTTTTCAGTGGTTTGCACTATCGTGTTACAGAATCATAGAAATGTAGGGCTGGAAGGGACCTTGAGAAGTCATCAAGTCCAGTCCCCTGTTCTGAAGCAGGACCAAGTAAACCTAGACCATCCCTGACAGGTGTTTGTCCAATCTCTTCTTAAAAACCTCCAATGACGGGGATTCCATGACCTCCCCTGGAAGCCTATTCCAGAGCTTAACTACTCTTATGATGAGCTATGTAGTTTGTTCCACAGCTTCAAGAACTCTATGGGTCTTCTACTTCCTCTCTCCCCCACTTGGCCATTGTTTTAGACATTTAATAAATTAATCACTGAGTTTGCTCCATTCCCATATATTCCATGATGCATTCCAGCTAGAATGAGTCCCTTGCCACTCCATTTCTGGACAGTATGATTCCACCTGTTTTGTAAGGCTCCACTTGTGCTCTTCAGCCCTGGATCCTGCGTTCTGACCAAGGCAAGCAGATCCATCCACCCATGCAGAGTCCCATTGACATCAGTGGGGCTTCACCAGGATCCACACACGTGGATCAGATTGCAAACTTCCTGTTACTTGTTATAGAGTCATAGAGTTTAAGGCCAGAAGGACCACTAGATCACCTAGTCTGACCTCCTGTGTATCACAGGCCACCAACAGCCACACACTAAACATAGAAACAAGCATATTTCTGGCACTATATAAATAAAAATGGAAGTTTCCAAATCTCATCCATTTGCTTAAAAAAATACAGTATCAAATGAGAAGACCATTACCAAACAGCAAAATGAAGGAAAGAAATACAGAAATCTTCCAAAACAGAAAAAAGGCACAATTTAAAAAAGCCATAATTGGGTAAGTATGACATTACAACAATTAATGTCAACTTTTTTCATATTAAGCAGACCTTTCTTTTAAATTAAACTAGTAGTGGCCATGGGATTCATTAATAATACCCAAGTATTACTTGCTGTTAGAGCTGTTGGGAAAAAACTGAAAATTTCCAATGAAAAGCTGGACGTTATTCCATGAAAAATTTCATGGGAAAAAGTGGCCCCTCTTCTCAAAACTGCCCTGCTTGCCGTATTCAAATACTTTTGTCTTCAAAGAGCATTGCAAATGTAAATACTTTTACAAATAAAACAAGCACTCCTTCCCAGTGCAGTGCACCCCACCCCCTTTTTTAGCTAATTGAGTAAATCTATCATCCCTATTTTACAGATTGGAAAAGTGAAGCTGAAAAGTTAAGTGATCTGCCCAAGGTCACAGAAGGAATCTGTGCCAGAATGGGTTTATAACTCTGGAATTCCTGTGCCCCAGTTCTGTTCTCAGGCTATTAGTCCACCCTTCTCCCAGTCCTGCAAAAAACTAGTAGATGGATATTTATTTGTACTTTTGAACAAAATCATGTTGGCCACATTCTCACCCATTGTGTGTTTGTTTTGTTGAATATACTAACAAGACAGTCCCCATGGCAGAAATGGTCACCAAAACAGTGAGTTTTAAATGCATATTGCAGAATATTTGAGAAAAGCAGATACCCAGAGTACTAAGCCATCGCGCTCAGGAACTGAGAGACATCATCAGTAACCTAGCACTAGAGCTAATGCCAATCAATGTACCAGAATTCTCTCTCTCCACTTAATTATTTTTGTTACATTTGATTTCATGACAGTTGTATTCCTTTACACATCTGTATATCAGATCTTCAAATGGGCGATCAGGAGGGGCCTGATTTTCCAGTGCATCAACCTTTATTTGGTTTATATGTTGCAGCACCTACAATTTGTAATAGGAATTTGTCATGTATGATTTCCCTCACCATCTGTGTAAAAGGACAGCATATTTGCTTACGCTGTTAGAGAGGGGCACAATCAGACAGCTGCTAAGGAGGAATCAGTTGTGCGAGAAACAATGGACTATGACATTGCACTTGTGTAGAAGAGGATCATCCTGCTACTGCCTCTGAGGGTATGTCTACACTTATCATGGATCAGCGCTGCAGCAATCAATCCACCGGGAGTTGATTTAGTGGGTCTAGTGAAGACCCGCTAAATCGACCGCAGATCTCTCTCCCCTCAACTCCGGTACTCCTTCGGAACGAGAAGTGTAAGGTAAATCGACAGGAGAGTTTCTTCCGTCGACCCAGCGAGGTATAGACACCGCAATAAGTCCGCCTAAGCTACGTCAACTCCAGCTACGTTATTCACGTAGCTGGAGTTGTGTAACTTAAGCCACTTAATCCTGTAGTGTAGACCTGCCCTTAGTTTAAATGAATTTATGGGCTTCAATTTTCAGTGGTGTCTGCACTATTTATGCTTTCACTTGAAACACATTTTATTTCACCATAAATTTAGTCTTGATTATGGGCCTGGACTTTTTCCATGCACATTTATAGGAACAAAATTTTGCCTGCACTAATGTTCACCAATGGCAACCACAAATTAGGTGCTTGAACATAGCAAATCTAAATCTGGGGTCAGTTTTTCTGAAACATTGTGAAGCATTATCCACAGATTCATCTCACGCCCTTAGTGAAAAAACAGGGGCTACATTTTTTAAATTTTGAATTTCAATGCCACAAGGGAAAAATTGGGGGTCGGAGGGCAAGAGATTGGAATGGATTTCTTCCTTGGGTGGAAAATGTTGGGAAACTTGCATAAACCTTGCCCTTTGCTGTACCTGTTATGTGGGGATAAACAATGGACTTTGGTACTCTTCTGGCACCTTTCACAATCACTGCATTAAAAGTGCTTTTAGAAAATATGGGCGGGGGGACTATTTGTGCCCCAATGGTATTCCTTTATTGAGGGAGGGGCTTGGGATGACAGCTGCATTTCAATTTGAACATAGTATTTAATTTTGCGTACAAAGAAGCCTGCATAGCACTTTTTGGCCTGTTATTCAGAAGTGTTCAGCACCTGCAGTTTCCATTGATACCAGCGGGAGTTGCAGATGCTTAACACCTCTTCAGATGAGGCCTTTTCCCCCTGTGTTTAGAGTTAGCTCTGACAGATAGATAAGACTGAGAGTCAGGCATAATGGATTCCATACCTGGCTCTACTGACTTGAGCCCAAGGGTCTGCCCCACCCTGGATCAGGAACTTGCTGTGTAACACCTGGTAATCACTTCATTTTTCTGTGCCTCACTGACTCCATCTTCAAAATGATTGTATTTACCTACCTTATAGTGGTAGCGTGAGATGTAATTCATTGTTTGTAAATGGCGTTGAGATCGTTAAATGGATGCTGGTTTGGAATATAAGTGTTGATTTACTAATTAAGATGTTTTCTATTGTTACAGAAATTCTGGGGTCAGGCTGCTTGCATTATTATCAATTTAATGTACTACAAGATTCAATCAAGGTTGTTTAAGACCTTGAAAAATGATGCCACTAGTTGTACATTCTGATAAGCTAAGTGTTGATTTAGCCTACGTACAAACACAAATAATATCTTCAGTCTTTTTTTTTTCAAAAAACAGTTTGCAAACTTTCAAAAATCTTCTCTATGTATGATCTGTGAGTTGGCTTCTACATTCCAAGGTGATAAAACGCAGGAATGTTCAGATTCATGAGACAATAGCTTTCACTGAATGCTGTAAAATGAAATAGTCTCTTTCAGTTTTTCCTTTCAACAGGAAAATTGCATAAATAATACATTTGGACCTTGCAATACCAAACAAGCACAATAGCTACTTTACAGGTTTCATCAAAATGAAGGCCATCTTTTTCATTTATGTTATGAAACTGGTAATACAATATCATCATATCCGATTGGCTGGAATCATCTAGACTGTGAGCTCGCCTCTCCAGATAATGCCACTAGGTCCCTATGTCAATGGAATGTGTGATGGGGGGACGTAAAAGACAAATTTTTGTCATTGGTTAGCAATGAACCTTTTTAAAAAGTGATAATGGAAATTGATTGAGGAATAAGCGAAGCTTCCTTGTGAAAAGGAATGAGATAAGTACCTGAAATGTTTCTCTGCTACATTTCAGTGTTCCGCAGCTGTATTTATGTTCTTTGTATTTTATTGTGTTGGTCTGTTTAAAAGAGGTGGCAGTATTTGACAGGGAGGGAATGTTGACTACTGGAAAGAGCTCATGACAAAGTCAAGAATTCTGAGTTCTGTTCCTGACTTACCATGTGACCTTGGTTAAGTTTCCCCATCAATCCAACACAGCATATTGTGAAGCTTATCTAGTCAATGATCATAAAGTATGTGGAGCTTTCCAAGTTCAAGGTGCTTTTTAGAAAAAGTGCAAAGACTTATTTTATACTCTTACACTTTTCAAAGAATGCTGCTTCTCCTCACATTTAAGCCACTGCATGCCACTACTCTATTCCTGCTGGCATCTTTGCTTTTCTTCCTTCCTCTATCTCTTTCCGTTCCCCTCTCTCCACTAGAGCTTCTCCCCAACTGTTTCCTTTTTTCTTCTCTGCTCACTCTCTATTTCTTGTCTTTCAGCTAGAGTTCCCCTTATTCTTGGGCTAGGATTGAGTTGGTGTCAAATGTGGGGTCTGACTAATCTCATAAACCTATTCATGGAAGTCCTAGAGGAACCTGGAAGCCCTTATGGCTACAAATGTTTTTGTATTTTCCAACCTGCTCTTTGTACCATGGGACAATAGTACATGAAGTCTGGGTAAGGAATAATACCTTCTTTCATAAAGTCACAGCTCCACCCCATCTTTTCCAAATATTAGTCACAATTGTATTCTTTACTCAATTTTTTCTTCACAACTGACAGACCCTTGCTAATTTTTATGGAGGTGAACCTTGGACAAATCACAAATTTTGGGTGGAAACAATACTCTGTTTAGATCCCAAATAAAGCTAAACTTGGTAGATTCTTCAGTTTCACTTGGAGTTTTTGGTTCATGCCTCAAAAGATGTGTGTACAGTAAGCAGGGAAGCTATTACAGACACATTGGGTGGGATTTTCAAATGAATTCATTGTTGATCTAAATCAGCTCCCAGTGAAATCTATTGAGAGCAGAATTAGGCCAATGCTGAACACTTTTGAACATCCTATCCATCAATTGCAGGATACATTTTATTTGCTGAGGCAGCCAACTGCCAAGGGCATCCACACAGCAACTCCAGTTTTGAAAGGGGAGTATTGGCATGTCCAAATGCAGCATACCCTATTGTGGTTGGTCACAGAGCTAGCAATTCCGTCTGCTAGACTGCACACATTTACCTGGTCAGCTATCCTCCGAGAGGAAATATGCCAACAGATAGCTTTTATCAGAAGTATGATTGAGCACTTAGCTCTTTATTCATAGCTCAGCCTGACCATCTTGGCTCTTCAAGACCCAGACAACTAAACTCCTGTTCTGAAAATCCACCAAATTCCTTAATATGTAACATGCCTGTTTGAGCATCCAATAACTAATTTGTGGCAGCACAGACTTCTGAAAATTTTGACCTCAGTTTCAATGTGTCTTAGTTTCCCCTCTGTAAAATAGGATAAAATGTTTCCATGTTTCAGGGGCATTATGTGGCCTTTTTTCTTCTTCCTTTGGTAAAGTGCCTTGACATCTTCTGATGTATGGCATTATGAAAATGCAAAGTATTGTTTAAATAAATTCCTTGCCTCTGCTCCAGCCTTTTACAGTTTGAGATTGAAGGCTTCAGGTGTTACCATAAAAGTTCTCTAGTTATTGAGAGCTTCCCTGTAGCAAATGCCCCTGCTTCTCTTCCATGCTCACCTTCTCAACCTCCCCTGATCTTTTACAATAAGCTCTTGAAAGCAGGATTCTGCAAGGACAGACTTGCCTCCTTTGGTTTGTTTATTTTAAAAGCACTTGCTTATACCACTTCCTGACCTTTATTATTATAAAAAATTGGCAGTTTATATAATGCTACTTATTTGCAGGGAATTTTTTTGTTTTGTTTTTAATCAGAAAGTTTGAGGAAGACAGCTGGAATATGAACCTGGGTACAAACTTTGTAAATGGCTCCTCTCTGACAAATGGGCCCAAACCAAACCTTTGGATTCAAACACTCTTGAACTTTGGGATGCTCAAAATCTGGATCTGGAACAGGATGTTGTGACATGTCTTTAGTTTTATAAGAGCACAACTCTGAACTGCTATTTGAAAGTCAAGGTCAACACTTAAAATTACTTCCTTCTCCCCCACCCCCGCATCATTATACTATTGTACTACAAATGTAATCATGAGTGTGAAACGCATCACGTGACTATTAAATTAGGGCTGTCAATTAACTCATGCGATTAACTCAAAAAAGTTAATCGCGATTAAACAAATTAATCGTGATTAATCGCAGTATTAATCGCAGTGTTAAAGAATAGAATGCCGATTGAAACTTATTAAATATTTGTGGATGTTTTTCTGCATTTTCAAATATATTGATTTCAATTATTAACACAGACTACAAAGTGTACAGTGCTCACTTTATATTATTTTTATTACAAATATTTGCACTATAAAAATTATAAATAAAAGATAGTATTTTTCAATTCATACAAGTATTGTAGTGCAATCTCTATCATGAAAGTGCATCTTACAAATGTCAATTTTTTCTTGTTACATAACTGCACTCAAAAACAAAACAATGTAAAACTTTAGAGCCTATAAGTCCACTCAGTCCTACTTCTTGTTCAGCCAATTGCTAAGACAAAGAAGTTTGTTTACATTTATAGGCGATAATGCTGCCCATTTCTTATTTACAATGTCACGTGACAGTGAAAACAGGTGTTCGCATGGCATTTTTGTAGCTGGCATTGCAAGGTATTTACATGCCAGATATGCTAAACATGCATATGCCCTTTCATGCTTCGGCCACCATTCCAGAGTACATGCTTCTATTCTGATGATGCTTGTTAAAAAAAAAATGCATGAATTAAATTGTGACTGAACTCCTCGAGGGGAGAATTGTATGTCTCCTGCTCTGTTTTACCTGCATTCTGCCATATATTTCATATTATAGCAGTCTTGGATGATGACCCAGCACATGTTGTTCGTTTTAAGAACGCTTTCACAGCAGATTTGACAAAACACAAAGAAGGTACCAATGTGAGATTTCTAAAGATAGCTACAGCACTTGACCCAAGGTTTAAGAATCTGAAGTGCCTTCCAAAATCTGAGAAGGATGAGATATGGAGCATGCTTTCAGAAGTCTTAAAAGAGCAACACTCTGATGTGGAAACTACAGAACCCAAACCACCAAAAAAGAAACTCAACCTTCTGCTGGTGGCATCTGACTCATGATGATGAAAATTAACATCTGTCAGTCCGTACTGCTTTGGATCATTATCAAGCAGAACCTGTCATCAGCATGGATGCATGTCCTCTGGAACTTGAGCAAAGCATGAAGGGACATATGAATGTTTACCGCATCTGGCACCTAAATATCTTGCGACACCAGATACAACAGTGCCATGCGAATGCCTGTTCTCACTTTCAGGTGACATTATAAACTAGAAGCTGGCAACATTATCTCCTGAATATGTAAACAAACTTGTTTGTCTGAGCGATTGGCTGAACAAGAAGTAGGACTGAGTGGACTGGTAGGCTCTAAAGCTTTACATTTTTTTATTTTTGAATGCAGTTTTTTTTTGGTACATAATTCTACATGTGTAAGTTCAACTTTCATGATAAAGAGATTACACTACAGTACTTGTATTAGGTGAACTGAAAAATATTGTTTCTTTTGTTTTTTACAGTGCAAATATTTGTAATCAAAATAAATATAAAGTAAGTGCTGTACACTTTGTATTCTGCATTGTAATTGAAATCAATATATTTGAAAATGTAGAAAACATCCAAAAATATTTAAATAAATGATATTTTATTATTGTTTAACAGTGCAATTAATATTAATTTTTTAATCATGATTAATTTTTAATCAATTGACAGCCCTAATTATAATATTAATTTTCATCTGGTTTACAGTTATATTACCTTGGCTGTGAACTTGTCAGCACTCACTAAGGAAAGAGTCATGCTTGGGTAGGAGACCTACAAGGAAAAAATCCCAGGTGCTACAAGCAGTGGTAATGGTGATTCAGTAGGTAACACTCTTCCCTCTAGGTCAGTTTGATTCAGAACCCCAGCTGGATGCTAGCAGGTGCAATCTGAGATATAAAACTAAAGCACTTCTCCATGTGCGACAGCCACCATCTTCACCAACACACCAGGGATTGAAGTGGGGACCTCCAGAGCTAAAATCATGAGCTGCTACAAAAGAGCCAAATCTCTCTAGCTGGGAGTTGTAACAACTCATATCCTTTGTGGATTAGCACAGAGGGGGACCTGTGATACACACTCACCTGTGGGTTACATGTGGAATGTCCTATACTGTACATGAATTTGTCTGCAAAGTCACTACCAGAAATTCCCATGGGAAATTCCAATATGCCAAATTTATTTTTCATCCTTAATTGGAATGAAAAATCAAATTTTCAAAAATGTTCACTGAATGGAAAATTCTGAAAAATTTCAATTTCAATTCAGAAATGTCAGAACACTTTATTGTGGGGCATTTTGACATTGAACTATGTCCACATGAGCGGCCACAGTGCCTAATGGGAGTTGTAGTCCAGATATCTCATGCCTCTATTCTCATCTATAAGCTGACCTCTCTCGTCAGACTATATCTCCCAAGATGACCCACAGTCCTAGGACTCCTATGATGCACAGCAGTGGTTCAACTAGAGAGGAGACCACAGTGCATCATGGGAGATGTAGTACAGCCAAGAGTACAGCCCATAGAGGAGAAGGCAAGCATGAGACACTGTGGCAGCTCCAGGCAGATATAGTTCAATGTCAAACTGAACCAAAACAAAATATTTTGACTCAGTTCAACAAACTGAAAGAAAATATTTTGCTTTTCTGTCAGAAAAGTCTAAACTAAAGATTTCGGCAAAATCAAACATACTTGGTTTTGTGGAAAATGCATTTTCTGTCAAAAACATTCTGATAGAAAATTCTCAACCAACTCTAGTCAATAGCTTCTAACTCCTTCAAATCATCTCTCACAATCTACTTCTACTGTGATGACTATATGAACTTGCTAACTAATAATGGCTAAGTAGGAGGCCAATTGGGAATAGTCAATATTTTTTGGCAGGGGAGGAGTTTTTTGGGGAGAGGTTGTTTGTTTTATCCTTCCCCGACCCCTTGATATGTTGCTTGTCTTCGTAAATTGTGACTCTTTGGGGCAGGGACTGTGTCTTACATATGTATGGAAAGTGTCTACAATCTAATGGGTAATATTGTAATACAATATTAATTAACAAGCTGTTATCTCAATACATTAGATGTGGCTGCATGTCAGTGGTGGATGAAGTGATGATCCTTATGTATATAAAGAATTACAGACTATATGGCCTCATGATCTTTTCCAAAGAGGCTAATAAATTGGTTAATATTAATAACATAAAATTATCCTTATCACAAATACTGAGAAAAAAATCTCAAAACCAAGTGTTTGGTAATGAGCTAAATGCTCATACACAAGATATCACAAACTTTTTTCCACACTGTTGCATGAATACAGAAGAACCCAAGTGCCCCCAAAATAAATTCTTCACTGCAGTTTCCATAACTGGACTTTCACCTCCACTATGTTACTAAATACAAGTGTATAGACTGGACAGATGGACAAAATGGTGAGATATATAGGGAAACGGGCATGTATCTGTGTATATGAAGTCAGAGTATCTGAAATTGAATTTGGATTCCTCATCTTAACTTGTTTGTATATTTCACTGACAACATACAGCAGTTTGGCACAATATCACTTCTGTCAGGAATTATTTTGTGGCTTTATTAGCTACTGACAGACTGTGCTATAACCTTTCAAAATTCTCATAGATGTCCATCACAGAGGAGGCTTTTTTCCATTATAAACAAATGCAGAAGCTCAATATGCATGATCATAAAACATGTCAAGCAGAAGCCTATGTCAGAAAGTGGGAGATACCCATATTTATGGAAGTTTTTAAATGGGTGAAAGGAGGCTTATAGTTCTGGAGCAAGCAGCTGCATAGTTCCTTTTTCAATTAAATTATTTAATGAGAAAGAACATTTATCTGCTTATTTCAATCTGGTCCTGAAATACCACAGCTCTTCTCTCCTAAGTCTCATGGCTTTGTTGCAGCATGCAGAAAGCATTTTGCTAAAACATTAAGATGATGCATTGTAACCACTTTGCTTTACTATTTTTATGTAACACCTACCTCACTTTCTATGTGGAATTCAATACATTAACAATACCTCTAGTCACAATTTACAGGGAAAATCAGACACTAGCTTATTCATCACAAGTTAAATATAAAAAAGTAATAACAAATTAAAGGATTAACATTCATCACTAGTTCTCTAGTATTTTGCCCAAAATACTTAATAATACCTAGTACTTATGTAATGCCAACAGACCCTGGTTGTCAGCAGGCAGGATCAAACTGGGGACCTCTGGAGCTTAGTGCATAAGCCTCCAGAGCATGAGCTAAAAGCCAACTGCCTGTTAGATAAGGCTGTAGAGCAGACTTATTTTATCTCTGTCTCTAAGTGGTCTCGGTGCCACTAAATGGGACAGATCACCACACCCAGGAGGTGTGTGGATTACACTTAAAGATCATTTTCATATAAAGATCTCAAAGCACTTTGTACAGGATGATAAATCTCATTACCTCCATTTTACAGATGGAAGAATCGAAGCACAGGGAGGCAAAGTGACTTGTTCAAGGTGAGCAGGAACAGAACTCACTTCTCTAGCCAGTGCCCTAGCCATATGGTTTCTCGTTTCTACTTGAAAAAGGAGGCGGCGGCAGCAAATGTTCTTAATTACGTTTTTTTCAAGTCCATTTTCTCTTCCCACCAAGACAAAATTCATGAGTCAAATGTTTAAAACAGTTAAAATATTAAGGTTCTCAACAAGTCTGTTTAGTTGATTTACAGCTGGCAGGAGACTCTAGCATATTATATATATATAGCTCTAAAGACTTCATTGTAGTACCTGGAAAGTGCGTTGTTTGCCGAGAACAGCTTCAAGTACTCATTTCCAAGCCAACTGTATCTGAAAACAATGTTTGGCACTGGCAATAAGCAGAGACATAGAAAAAAATATTAAAATCGCTATGGGAGTGACAGGAAAAAATGGAGTGAGACAGATTCCTCCAGTCTGATCCTCTATGATTCTTTTCTAGTTATTGAGTATATAAATTTCAATCCCCTAGTACAACTGAGGGGGAAAAAAACCATGATTATCATATCACTCAAAGCTGCACAACTTTAAAATCAGCTCCAATATAAATTCACTCTATATAAAATGACTTTTAATATTCTTTTCCTTAACATAAGTATTAAATTTTGTATGATTAAAAATTTATTTACTCTCTCTTCCTTAATTTAGATTTTTATTTGCTATTATTACCATTCCATCTGATCTTGGCAAAATCTCTCTCTGAACATTGTAGCAAGAGAGGAGGTTAAGACAGAGTGTGCCATTAGCTGTGACACATAGTTGGGCTTTGAAAGCAGCTCTTTAAAGCAAATTAAAAGTGACCACCTCAACCTGGTGGCTCAGATGACATTTACTGCACTGAAAAGAGGGGGACAAGCGTGTTAAGAGCCCTTTCACTGGGTTAGTTAAAGTGTCAAGAGGTTGTGCATCACTATCAAATCCACATTGCGCATCATCAGAATTTTATTACAGTAATGCACATATGTGGATCTCTCCAATAAATCCACACATAACTGAGGACCTTCTGGTATTACCCTCTCCTTCAAAAAGAGTGGATCATCTCATCTCATCTCAAAGTTTCCCACCTAGGTGTTGTCAGAGCCTCTTAAACAGGGATGGTTTGATAAAAATGCATGTATAGGGTCCCAAGGAGAATTATCACATAAAATAAATAAGCAGACCTAAGCACCAACTAAAAACCTAGGCCTGAGTTTCCCTAAACTGGGATCCAGATCTGAATTTTGCAGCTGTTCCTTCGCTCTCTTGTGCTGAACCAGAGTATCAGATCTGCACACTCTTCCCCTCAGGAAAACATGGTTCAAGCTACATCTCTACATGGGGGGGAATCTAATAATTCATGTGATATCTAAAACACCTAGAACCAGAGTCTCCTTCAAAATTATTTCTCATGAACACTGTTCTATCTACCAGTCTGAAAAAGGCTATTACAGTATATTGTATATAATCCCTTCCAATCCATATTAACTGGAAGGGGTATTGAAAAAACATTTTTTAAGACAGTCTCTCATTACATATCCAAAAATTAAGGGGCCCCCAATGCCTGCTCCCACTTAAGACCAGAGTATAGCCCCCCTTTTGGCTCAAAGTCATTTGGCTGAAAGTCAATATTTTGACGCTAATGAGAGCAGAATTTGGGCCACTGGGCTTATAAAGTAATACTAGATCTGGCATGGACTCTTTTATGGAAGATGTATGAATTTTAACCCCTCTAAATGACAAATGAAACCCAAAGATTATTTTAAAATCTATGCATTTTTCCCTAGTTCAGCCTTTACAGATCCTTGCCGAAGAATTCTTACAAGCTTCATTGTCTGCATGTATTTAAAATAAACCTTGTGTTCCATTTGCAGACCTTTTGATGCTGCATCTTCAATATTTGCTTTTTTGCTTTTTAATATATAGTATGAGATTTTGCTTGACCAACTTGTACACAAACTATACTATACAAACGAATTATTTTGCAATATTAGTGCTACTGACTAACTTTCACATTTTATTTCTGGTTACATAGTTTGTGGGGGGGCGTTTCTTAAAAATTGCTTAAAAATCTAATTTTTAAAAATGGGACAGTATAGGAAAATCATGCGAACTCCAGTAGAGAAGATATTGTTACTCTGGTTTGCTGAACCCATGAAGCGTTGTTCATGGTTTGTTTTGAGGATGGGTGAAAAAGTATACTTCTTACTGAGGTGGTAGGCAAATACCAGTGACTAGATAGGCAGATCTCTATGTTGCCATTGCTGAAAGGTACTTGAGTTATCATGGCTATACTCAATAGACGCCTGCTATCTGTTTTTCATATTCAGCAAATACACCGTCCATTCTCCACTATCCAGAGCCATACATATCTGCCAAGTACTACTATTATTTCGAGTGCCCTGGCCACATTACACCTGTAGCAGCAATATCACTGAAGTGCAAATAACATGTGGCAGACTGTAAATTGCTACACAGTATGTAGCACAGTAATATAACATGGATATAAAAAAAAGCCAATTCTCCCCCCTCATCAATGAAACAGTGTTAGTTTCGCACAACTATGATTAAATTAGCTTCAACTGTAGTGTAGAAAGGGATTCATTTAAAACACAGTTAAGTAATGAATATATAACTAAATACAAAGTTAGTCAGGAGTCAGGAGATCTGAGTTCTATTCCTGACTGTGCCACTGTCCTGCTTTGTGACCTTCGGCATGTCAACAATAAATAATAATTTTGCTTATGCAGCTTTTTTCCTAGAAATTACTTTTATGCTCAACAGTGAGAATCAGATTAAAATAAATGAAGGCTGCAGGGTGAGTAGGGTGACCAGATAGAAAGTGTGAAAAATCGGGACGGGGCTGGGGAGTAATAGGTCCCTATATAAGAAAAAGCCCTGAATATCAGGACTGTCTCTATAAAATTGGGACATCTGGTCACCCTAAGGGTGAAGTTTAAAGAGAGAATGGGGCATGGAGGGAAAGAGGTGCACAGAAGGGAAGCAGCACCTGTATGTAATTGATGCCAAAACACAGAGTCTAACAGAGAGCACCAGAAGGGAGTCAAGAGCTCCCAGTGGTGGCCAGTTTCTCAGCTGGTGGATTTGCCATTAAAAGTAGAGTAGTCCAGTCAGTGCTAACATCCAGATGGAGAGGGATTTAGTGAAGATGACTGCATGTGGGATGATGGGAGTCATTTGAATTAAAAGAAAGTTGGATGCAGTGGACTCTCCAAAGACACATTGTCACCAGCAACTAAAACACAATTTAGCATGAAAATATTGCATAGCTTAACTTCTTACAGGAGCTGAAACTCAAATGACCTTTGATGTTTGCAGAACTCATTTTTGTAGAATTTTTAACCCAAGCTTTCTGGTTTGGGGTTTTTTAATCGTGTATAATAACAGAACTAAGCAATCAAGGCCTTGATTTTGTAAGCTTTGTCCTCTCCACTTCCCTAAGCCCCCCCTTTTTTTATTGCTACCGTTCACATTACTTCTAATCTTACAGCCAGATCATGACAACCCTTATTTATGTGAGTAGCAGGGAATAAAGTAAGGGGAAGTGTTTTAAAATGTGCTGTAATCACTGGTGAGTATTCCTCACTCAAACAAGGAATTCTATTTAATTCCCACACAGCCATGGCACTCTGATTGTGAGCAGAGCCCCCCTCACCTGGGAACCTCCAGCTGGGAGGTGCAACTGTGGTGGCTAGGGACCACCTTCCCCTCCCATCTCAAGCCACATGATGAGCAGAAGTTGGGACCCTCCCCTCTCCCTGGTATTTATCATATTCCAGGTGGTGGGAAGAGCTCTGTTGTGCAGAGGCTCCCATCTATTCCTGCTGCATCCTCTTTTGGCACAGATGGTCTCAGTAGAGGGAGACACTCTCCTGATGTTCTCCAGGGCTCAACCTGTACATCATGGTGTCCCTATGATGCAATCATATGCACCAAGTGACTCCAGAACATAGATCTATTGTGTCTAGTGGCTGATCTGGCCCCGTGAGGAGACTGGGATTGCTGCTGTTGGGAGAGCAGAATAATCCCCACCGTGCAGTGGTAGCTGGGAGTGTCCATTTGAAGCTCCCAGCAAGGATTGAGAGACTGCCAATGTTTGCCTAAATGAAGGAAATTGTTTATAACTCTAGTAACAGAAGAAGAATTTGAACTATAGTAACTTTAAAACCCTAAACATTAGAGAAAAAGAGAACTACAGTACTGGATCAGCTATTCCATTCCCCCTGCCAATCCAGGATATAGTCCACAGCCAGACAGAATTTACCTAATACATCTCCTATCTGTAACAATTATCCAAGCATCTATACCACAATCCCTGTAGTATCTGAACAGTTGTGACCTCTAGAAATAATAGAAAACTCAAGTGTTTATATAGATACTGTAAACAATAGTTATGTATTTTTTAAAAATCATTAACTTTCAGAAATAATAGATACTAAGGCAATACCTGAGAAAGTGTCATCTTTTCTGTGGCTTAGGACAGCTCTGATCTAACATAGAAATAAGGTGGGCAATGACCGATTGTATTGACTTCCATTAGTTTTAATAAGAAAGCCCTCCAACTCGATAACATTCAATCAGTGTCTTTTAGTTTTGCAACTGTAGTTTGTATTTCTATGCTGCTTTCGGTTGCTTACTATGAAAGATGCAGCTCAGTATAGGTTAGCAGTAGAGCTGGTCAGGAATTTTTTCAATAACACATTTTTTCACCCAAAAATGCCAAATTGTCCAAACTGCAATTGTTCATGAAACAGGGCCAATTTTGATTAAACTTGTGACTTGAATTTTTTTTTTGAAAAAAGTTTGGGAATTGTTGAAACATTTTGTTTTGATATTTCCAAAATGAAAAATTCTGCTTTTGCATTTTGGAACGACTTTTCATTTTGAATTTTAAGTTAGCTAGACTGAAAAAGGGGCTAACAGAGAAAAAAATAAAAGAGATTGAAATCTAACCAAACATTTTGATTGACCCAACTGAAATATTTTTTTCACTTCACAAAATTGATATTTCAAGTTTTGTCCCAATTTGGGATGGGAAAAAAAATTCAAAATCTCAAAAATATTTGAGATACAGGAAAACAGTTTCCTGTCCAGTTCTATTTAGCAGGGGGAAATCTGCCCTGCCTATTATTCTTTCACATGAATGCAACATCTTACCAGAGATAAGAACACTGTGCCAGGTTCTGATCTTAGCAGAACATGCAAGCCCAGACTCTACTGAATCTGGTCCATTAGCTGGTTACTTCTGCTTGTATGATCAGCATTGAAATACTTCAATCTTGACAAAAACTTCAAATTTTGAAATTTCATTAAAATATTTTTAAATGGGGAAAATAGTATATTCTCCCCCCTCCATTATATGACCATCTATAGAGCTGGTCATTTTTTTTTCTTCAAATTTCATCAAAAACAATTAAAGATTATTTTTTTTACTTAAGATTTTTACAAGGTTTTCCCCTCTTTTTTGACCAGCTTATGTGACCAGGCTTCACAGCCAATACCCCCATTAGAAAATGGGGACTGTTAGAGCGATTGTTTCAGAACGTGACTGTAGAATCAGGAATAGGGTGGAGAAAAGGTGAATGTCAGTTTTAATGAGGGAGAAATTGGGCAGATTTTCTTCCTTCTGTTAAAAACTTGGACAGTATCTGCTTAATAAAGATACCTGAAACAGCTTTATTGAAAACAAAGCTACATTTACACCCCTACTAATTTTAAAAATACTTATTGAAATTCACTCAAAACCAGCAATTTAAAGCCAGGCACTTTTCCAATGGGAGTTGTTTTCTCCTTGGTCAGGGGAGGCAGGGGAGTTGCAACCAGGTGAGGTGGTCATACTTTCCTGGCTCCTCTTTCCCTTCCAGTTTGCTGTTCCTGCCCCCAGGGACTGGGAGCCCAGATCATACAAATGATTCTCAAGAAGGACAGAGGAGAGCAGAGGCGTAGCGAGCGCCCTCCGTACCCTCCAACCGGAGGGGGCCCCGCAAGGAAGCGGGCCCCTAAAAGTGGCAAAATAAATACCACATTCCAGTTTCTGCATTGTAAGGGGCCCCGCCCGGACATATGTTCAGAGGGGGCCACTGTTCGGAGGGGGCCACGTTCTTTGTTGCTACAGCCCTGGAGGAGAGAATGCATAGGAACCACACCACCACTTTTCCCCTCCCACCACAGGTTGGGAGAGCATATTTGGCTACCCAGTGCTGTGTGTTCCTTGTGTGGGCCAAAACACTTACTAGCGATAACGCGGATATGTTTTTCAACAACAATGGGATGCATCTGACTTTAACATAACACTCAGCTTTACAATAGTATGTGAATGCTTGCACTTAGATTTGTGTATAGTATCCCAGTGTGTCCAGCCACTGTAACATGTTTTGTAAATAATGCAGTCAGATATTGCTTTCTGTGAACAATAACTTTGGGGCTTATTTTCAGAAGTGCTGAGCTGACTGCAGCTGTAACTGGGGGTGCTCAGCACTTCTGAAAATCAGCCCCTAAAAACTCATTGTATGGGGAAATATAATAACCACAAAAATAAGGGAGAAGCTCTTGTGATATGACATTACATTCTAGGTCTGAAGTTGTGCTGGGAATAGTTATTTACACTGCTGGTAGATTTCATATTGAAAGTCCTAGTCCACTGAGAATACTTTCCATCTAGCCCCAAAATACATAATAAATAAATAAATAAATAAATTAAATAAAATAGTCGAAATACAAAATTCTTATGGCTTTATCTATGTATAACACCTCTTTATTTTTATTCATACATATATGTATGTAAAGAGATGTATATCTCTAGATATATGAAATATAAATTGGGATTTTATATACACATATATATGTAATACTAGAATAGGGATCACTAATTTAGGGCCCATTCCTGCTCTTGTTGAAGCCAATAGCAAAACTTCAGGCCACTTATTTAGACACCTAACTATGAATTTAGGGCCTTATTTCTGAAAATCCTAGTCACTGTCTATTTTCCAGATTGAGATACTAAGGCACACAGAGAGGTTACTCTATCATCCTGTTTGAGGAGGCAAAGCAAGTCACCAGTTAACCAGGAAGAGAACTCAGAATGTTGGCTCCCGGTCCTATGATTTAATGGACAATGTAAAAACATATGACAGACCATAATGCTGACACATTCAAATATTGGCTTATGGGGTGATAACTTTAGATAGTTGGGCAAAAATTTCACTCACCTAAATAACTCATTTCAAAGTCAATGGGACATAGCCACTCCTGAAATTTTACCTGAAATTTCAACTTGTCACAATATTATAAATTTCAGCCATCTTTAAGGCCAGATGTATCTCACTGATGTTTAAACACCTAGCTCTATCACTATCTATTTTAATTCAACTCTTACACTTGGAAAATAATGTTATGACAAAACTTACTAATTGCTTTTGTTGGAATTACCTCTCGAGACTGGTCCATATGTTAGGAACCACTGTTTAACAATGACTTGATTGCTTTCTGATCTTGACACTGACATTAGGGAAAGGTAAAAAGCTAATTGTTTACTACCACTGAGATGGTGCTAATTCTGGAGCAGTCAATGTATTTAAATGTAGGGTGAAATTTTCCAAAGTACTCAGCACCGGCCTAACTTAGATTGCAAGCTCTATGTGGCAGGGCTGGAATTTTTGGTATATATTTGTACTGCATCTAGCACAATGGGGTCCTGATCCCGACTGGGGCTCATAGCCACTACCATAATACAAATAATAGTAATAATAATAATTCTGCTTCCAGTGAAATAATTAACTTCAATGGAACACAGTTAAGCCAACACCAAATGTTTTTGAAAATCCCACCCTTATAATTGAATATCACTCTCAGAAATCAGTGGGTGAGGAGGCTCCCCTCATATGTCATACAGAGTATATGATTCGGAATGCTGAATGAATGATCTGACTTATTCTCAGACTATTAGGAGATGAAGGTTGCCATAGGTCTCTAGAAGGATACTCTTCCCTAGAATGAAAACAAAGGCTTTGATTTTTTTTTTCTTATGATATTGATTTCATGTGATTATAATGCATTTCAGGTGATATACAAATGTTTTGAGATTTTTCTAAAATTGTATTGGTTTGCATCGATAATCTCATTAATAGAACTCATTTGCTTCCAACACTTAACTACTTTGCAGTTATTATGCCAGTGCCACCTAGCAGGTAGCTCCCATTAATGTTAAATAACTTTAGCATTGTTTCACTGGTTTGCTAAGGTGTGAAAGTCACTCAGCTAAATGAGATGGGGATGTGTAATAATTCCAGCTATTAAATACAGTCAAACTGGTACCAGAAAGACCATCCTATTAAGAAATCACCACTGCTATTAGACCACTCCTGAAGCACCTGCAATGTTTTTAAAGTAATAAGTTATCGGCACTCTGCGGCCACTTCTCTAACAACCACAGAGCACGTGAAAGGCCTTCTTCTGTCATAACAGAGACCAGCTGTAAGCTTTGTGGCTGATGCAACAGTAGTGTTGCTCTTGATGAAACAGACTACTCATAACGCAGACTATCAACTGTGATACATCTGCCGCAGATTCACTGAACTCAGAGGATGGGAAAAAACCTGTAAATGAAATGGACAAATTTTCACATGTATCATCAAACATTGCTTGTGAAATATCACTCTTGGAAGTCATGGGGTATTCAAATGCACGAGGCAACATTTGCTCTATAGCAAGAACATGTGGAAACATTAGGTTAAATTAATGAAATTAAAAACAACAGAGCTCAAATGCTCATCAACTCACAAAACCTAGGACACTTTCTCAAACCAATTGGACTAAATGCTGTACTGAAGTAGAGGTCAGAGTGCATTTACCTTAACATAAACATTGCCCTGCAACTGTTGATGCCAATAGCAGCCATGTAAGCTGTTTTTATTAAGCTTTTATCAATATTAATATATTTGCAGCAGCAAAGAATTATTTGATCTTTAGCTGCTTGTGTTCAAGTTTGCTCCATCTTTATCAGAAGAACACCTATTTTCCATAGTCCTTGAACAGTCTCTTCAAAACTGGTTTCACTAGTTTCATCAACTACGTAAGAGTTCCATGAACTTTTACTTCAGTGGGATTCTGTGCAGGAGAAAGCATATACCCAGAAATTAGTGTTTGCACAACTGGGAACTATGGACCTGATTCTGCTGTGAGCTATATGCAAACACAGGGGTCCACACACAGAGAGAGGTCACTGTAGAATAGAGGCCTCAGACAAATATAATATAGGAACCCTGAACAATAGTTTAGTAAAAGGGATGGCATGAAGAGATGGCATGTTGAGGAGGAAGAGTTCTCTTAAGTACAGTTGGTTAGGAAAAGAGTCTCCCCCTCCCTCTCCCACCATGATAAATTTCAACCAATAAAAAGTGTTGGGACCCTGGTCCTTGACTGGGGTATCCTAGGCACTATGATAGTATACATAATAATAAAAAACTAATCTAAAATCTACATGAGAGAGAAAGCAAGGATCTCTCAGTTTGTAGGATCTTCCATCTTGAATTGCCTTGCTAAACAATCCCAGCAGCCAGACTCACTAATTAAAGGTGCAGTACCAAGAAAACTGAATCAGAATCTGTTCTTCCACTTTCATAACCACAGACACCAAATATATATATATATATATCAAGAATAAGTTTTGAGCTAACCCCCAGAACCTCCTGACTTTCATTGTTTCTTCCTTGTTGTCCCCACATCCTCCAGGTCATTGGAATTTGAAATTAATACTCTTTTGTTCTTCTTTCTGCAAACCTTGTAGCTATCTCATCACCACAGTATTACCCAAAGTAATGAGACAGACATTAATTCAGTGGGTTATTGTTTCCCCCAGTTAGTCCAGAGACAGAAAACAAAACTGCAGAAGTTATGCACTGTATGTAATTTACAAGATCTTCTTAAACAAAAATATCCAACCTTAATAACAAGTGCAGGATCTGATCAGTCACTTCAATATCTTGGCATTTTCAAGACAAGACCATTTAAAGGGCATAACCAAGTGAATCATTAGCACAAAAGCCTATCTAAATTAAAACTATAAGACGCTTTTAGAAGCCATCACTCGTTCTCTTTCCCCATCCTCTTGTTATTTCGCTTCTGATGAATATACAGAAACCCATTTACATCAATGCATTCTGAAAATGTGCTCAGACCAATGGGTTTGATGGAGTCTCCTCTCTTCCAGCCACAACTGATGAATTTCTCTTAGTGTTTATAAAGCTATGGCAAAGTTGCTCCTTATTTTAAGGGTTGGGGGTTAGAATAGTTTCTCTTGTCACTAGTATCTGCCCGAATCCAGATTCATCATTAAGTGGTGTGCATGTATTTCTGTTTCATCTACTGATGTTTTCTCAAAAGTACCACTATATGTGTTTGTTTGTACATATGTTTTCTGGAACTATTCTAATACCTCTAGGAGCCTTTAGTTTAGGGGATTGAAATAATGCAAGATCTGGTCCTTTTGTAGTATTTCCATCATCCAGAATCTATAATATCCTGAGATATTTAGGAAGGAGACCAGGAAAATAAACATGAATACAAATAAACCTATACAGCTGAAACACAAATACTTGAGCCCAGGCACAATCGCTATTATGCAGCTCCTGCTCCGGTCCAACTTAGTTGTCAGGGATTTCTCCATGGCATACGCTATCATTCTGAACTTCAACCATGAATAAGAAGAATCCAGTCAAAGACTTCCCTTCCTTCTCAAAACTGAACAGAGAGTTGGAGGAAGCAGGAGAGAGGGAAGAAGCTACATTTTAACTGCAAACACCACTCCTGCAACAGTAAGTCCCATCCATCTCCAGTGACACAAGTGACTCCCCTCTCTCACACACTATTATTTGAGGTGTTGGGTGTCAGAAATCAATGCAGAGCCAGTCTGGAATCAGGGCCTTCAGAGACAGTCTCCAGGCACCCTAACAAGAGCAGCTGACTTGTAGTAGGCTGTCTGATTGGCTACACCACCAAAATGATTGGAAAAGTCAGCAGATCAGCTCTTAAACCAGGGGGCCACATCTGGCTCTCCAGATGTTTTAATCCGGCCCTCGAGCTCCCGCCAGGGAGCAGGGTCAGGGGCTTGCCCCACTCCGTGCGGTTCCCAGAAGCAGCATGTCCCCCCTCCAGCTCCTATGCATAGGGGCACAGCCAGGGGGCTCCACACACTGCCCCTGCCCCAAGCACCACCCCCGCCCCCACAGCTCCCATTGGCCAGGAACTGCAGCCAATGGGAGCTGCGAAGCAGCACCTGCGGACAGAGCAGTGCGCAGATCTACCTGGCCACGCCTCCGCGTAGGAGCCGGAGGGGGTACATGCCGCTGCTTCTGGGAGCTGCTAGAGGTAAGCACCACCCGGAGCCTGCACCTGATTCCCTCCCACACCCATGCCCCAGCCCTGATCCCCCTCCCGCCCTCCAAACCCCTCAGTTCCAGCCCCACCCTCCTGCACCCCAACCCTTCATCCCCAGCCCCACCCCAGAGCCTGCACCCCCAGATGGAGCCCTCACACACACACTCCGCACCTACCTCCCGGCCCCAGTCCAGAGCCCCCTCCCACACCCTGAACTCCTCATTTCTGGCCCCACCCCAGAGCCTGCACCCCCTGCCGGAGCCCTCACCCCCCCCCCACCTCAACCCCCAATTTCATGAGCATTCATGGCCCGCTACACAATTTCCATATCCAGATGTGACCCTCGGGCCAAAAAGTTTGTCCACCCCTGTCTTAAACCCAGCAGCAGTTTGGTAGATGCTCAAAGTATTTGCCCAGCCACAGCTGCGATAGCTTCCATGTCTGCTTTTTTCCTAGCCTTGTTCTTGCTTTGTTCCAGCTCTGCTCCAGCTTCAATCCAGCCTTGGACCCAACCTTGCTCCTGCCCAACCCAATTCTGACACTCAGCTCCGATTCCTGACTTCTGACATTGACTCTGGCATTGGCCCCCGACTTCAGCTCTGACCCTGGGCTCTGATTCTTGGTTTCCAACTCCGGCTCTAACCATGAGGCCAGACTCCAGCAGCTAGACATGATCACCCATGTCCCAATCACTGACAATTTGCCCCCCCCCCCATGCCAACAATAAGAGAACTAGAGCTGTTACAGTGAGCATGGATTCTACAAAAGCCAATATCTATCTGACAGATATAGTGGGAGCCCTATATACCTTGCAGGCCTAGAGTGCCACCCTGCAGATGCAGAATGAGGTCCTGCAAGCTCAAACCACACTGTCTTCAGCTTCGATCCCCATGAGCCCAAACTCCCCCTATCTGACAAGTTCAATGGTGATTGTGACCAATTTAGTGGGTTCTTAAATCAGTGTCAGCTATTTCTGCTATGCCCACATTTGTACCCCACTGACAGAGCCCAAGTGGGATTGATTATCAGCCTGCTCACTTGGGAGTCCCTGGCTTGGGCATCTCTGCTCCCAGAAAAATCAAGCCCACTTCTGGGACAATTTAAGGACTTTGTTCGGGCTATGGAGGTAATCTTTCTTGACCCAAGTCATGAGTGTATGGCTGAAGCCACACTTCAGGTGTTGCGGCAGGGATGCTGGTCATTGCTAATTATGCAGCAGACTTCTGACACTTGATAAAAGACACTGCATGGAATGAGGCTGCTCAGCATTACCATATCTGGCTCAGTCTAAATGACGATAGTAAAGATGAACTCGCATGGATGGAATCCCAAGCTGGCCTGCATTAGTCAACGTATGCTTCAAGGTCCACAGCTACCTGACTGAATGCCACCAAGAAAAAAGAAGGTCCTCCCAGTTCCCACTAGCCCCGCCAACTATTTCCTCCCCCTCTTCCCCCATCACCAGTCCTTTCTCCATCGCCTGAACCCATGCAAGTCAACCAGGTCTGGCCCCGCATCTCCGACGTGGAGAAAAATCAATGCCAGGCATCAGGCCTATGTCTATACTGCAGGGGAACCAGGACACTTTGCACCAAGCCGCCATGCCAAGATCTGATCTGCACTCTGGTCAGGAAATACCAACCCCCAGTCTCAAGGTGGGTTATCTGGGCTGGGAATTGGTGCCCTTCCTCTCCCCAGTAGTCCACATCAACACTTGCCCATGGGTATCCTGGTGATGGCCACTCAACGTCAAACACATCTCCAACTAGGGTGGCCAATTCTGGTTGGATGTATTCCTGGGGGTTTCATCACATGACATAATATTTAATTGAATATTAATCTTTAATTAGTGGAGACTCCAGGACAATCCTGGAGGTTTGGCAACCCTATCTCCAACTCTGGCTCGGACACCCTGCAATGCCTGACACCAACCTAAATGGACTTGGATGCCTCAAACAATTTCACTGATCTGGAGTTCACCCAAGCATACAATATCCCCACCCAAGGACTCCCACGAGCTAGTGGAGTCTATAGACAGGGTCACTCCTTTCATCGGGTCTAGACACCTACCAGATGGCTCCCCTAGAGGTAACTACCCTTCCAGGCCACCAAGAAATCCTCCAGTTTGGGCTAATTTGTGCACCACATTCATCAATTGCCCTTGGCTTCCCCTGGCTCATCACTCACAACCCCCACATCCACTTGCAGTCGAGTATGCATTGTCTCCCCATCTTGCGGACAGTTCTGTTTGCCAAGAACCAACCCAGGACCAGTAACCCTTTGCTGCTTACTTGGTTCCCCCAAAGAATTCAGAGATGCAGAGAGGATCCAAAGGTGACCTGGCAATCTCCATGACACACCTCTCACCCCGCAACAGCTCCAAGGATTCCTGTTAAATATCAACCCTATGCCGATGTGTTCGACAAAAAGAAAGCTGACATCCTACTGCTTTGTTGCAGTGGTTGCACCTATGAATGCCCCATTGATCTCCAGCTGGGAGTAGAGATTCCTTTCGGGCACATTTACTCCCTTTCTGAACTCCTGAATGCCTGTAGTTTGGGTTATGTCAAGGAACACCAGCAGAAAGGGTTTATTTGCCCTGTCACCTCCTGAGCAGGGACCCCAATCTTCTTTGTGGCAAAAAAAAGATGGTTCTCTCCAGTCTTGTGTAGACTACCGAGCTCTGAACAAATTTACAATCCGAAACTGGTAGGCCTTACCATTCATTTGATGAGCTGTTCAAGATCTCACAAAGTTGGGCCTCTGAGGCCTATAACCTGGTGAGGATCCAGGAAGGAGATGAACGAAAGACCACCTTCTGTATCATGTATGACCACTTCAAGTAGTTAGTCATGCTATGCAATGTCCTGGTGACCTTCCAGCTTTTGATTTCGTAAATGACATCTTTAGGAACATGCTGAACCAATTTGTCATCATTTACCTGGACGACATCCTCATATTCTCTGAAAGTCATGACCTCCAAACCATCACATGTGCACTGTCTTGGAGAGACTCTCCCAGTACCACCTCAATGTGTTGTTCAAGAAATGCAAATTCCAAAAAAGACACAGTGGAATACTTAGAACCGATCATGTCATCTGAATGACTCACCATGGACCCATATAAGGTTGCTGAAATAGCTCATTGGCCCACAACCCTTGACTCTGGCACCCGGCCCCCATCTCCAGCTTTGACCCTGGGCTCCGAAGCCATGCTACCGACTCCTGCTCTAATCATAAAGCCTGACTCCAATTCCAGCTGCTAGGCACTACCACCCATGTCTCAGTCACTGACACTGGGTGTCTGCATCTCTGACTTTTCTTCTGAATAAGATGGCCTGTGACAGATCCATCATCCGCACCCTTCTTGGACTTTCATGCTCCAGGAGGTTAGAGACAACTAAAAGTGGAACAGAACTCTGTAGGAGTAAGTAGGGGAAGCACTAATGAGAGGGAAAATGTTCTATATTTTTGATGTTTGTAATGGTGTAAGTAGGATGAAAAATGAGCACAATGTAAGAGGCTGATTATATGGAGGAGGGATAGGAGATATCTTCTCAGTAAGGTTTATTAGAGTGTGGAATAGACTTCTAAGGGAAATGATGAAAAGCCCATTGACTGAGTAAAGTGATCAAAGCACTGAACAATATTTGGTAGGGAACAATCTTGCTTTGGCAGGGTGAGGTGGATTAGGTAGTGTTACATTCTTTTCCACCTCTACATTCCATTAATCTGTGCATGTGAGAGGAGGGTTCTTTTAAAAAAAAAAAAAAAGATCAAACCCAGGAACTTCAGAGAAAAAGTGCCAAATCTATTCAAACAGAACAGGATCCTGGAACTCTGGGGTTCCACTGCCAAGGAACAGGTCTCCTGGAATTATCAGGTTCTACTGCCAAAGACTAGGCCTTAGAATTTGGAAGGGTTGATCAGAACTATCTCAGCCAGAACCACGCAGCATATCATTTTTAGTACAGGTAGGATAATTTTGAAAAATTGGCCTGGCAAGAAAGATCATGAGCCTAAGGAGAGTGCAATTAAAGCCAACAGATTTTCTCTGATGTGCCAGAAAAGGGAAATAAGCACCTAAAGGAAAACTGTATTGTAATATAAAGATAATCTGTTCACTACACACAATTACAAGGAAGAGTAAATTACTCCAAAAGGTCTTAAATATAGAATGTATTTATTTTATTCATTTGTTTCAATTTATAAACAAAAAGCCCTTATATCCTGAGGGCTTATAAGTAACTAAAAATATTCAAAATTTAAAAAACTTAAAAATACTAGCTCAGTCCAGATAACCCCCTCCCCAAATTAATTAAATCAACCAATCAGATAAATACAGTTTCCCTAAAAATCCTAACCCACCCCATGTGCCTCAACTCTCACCAAAGCTCAGAGAAAAAAGATGATCTTTGTGACATGCTCTAAAATTTAACCAATTTGGGCTATTTCAGACATTGGGGATAATAAATTCCAAAGCCAAGGAGTATTTACAGAAAATATCCTGTTTCCTCTCTATTGAACTGGGGGTGAGGGATGGTTGATAGCTCAACCATCTTTGCAGATTGTAACTGGACAATGTCACATATACAGAAAAATAATCTCTTAAGCAGGCAGGTCCTAAATCACTTAGAGCTTTTATAGTTCAAAGTTAACATTTTTAACTCCACTCAGAAACTAACAGGCACCCAGTGTAGAGCATAGGTGTGATACTTCCTTGGTTGATATAACATTTAACAAGCGGACAGTGACAGTCACATTCTGCACTTGCTTTAGTGAATAGTTGTAAGGTAGCCTGATGTAGAACGTTGTGCAAAAATCTAATCTCAAAGCAAGAAAGGCATGGATGACAATAAGTAGGTCTACACCTAAGAGAACATTTCCAGCCTTCTAGCCAAGTGAGACTGCAAAAAGCACGGGTAACAGCTCACCTTATAGCATCCCTGAGGAATCAAAAAGACCCTTATCTACTGAACCTGAGTAACAAAGAGCAGGTACATGCCAGTAATCAAGGGAACTCATATAACCTGGTTCTGGTTTCTTTTCCCAACCTATCTACATCTCTTCTCTCTTGTCTGAATTGCACCTCCGCCAACTAGCCCCAATCTTAGCCTGCCACACACTCAGTAAAGTATTCAACTGCATCATCGGTCTCTGATGAAATGGGGAGAATGGGCTGGGTGTCACTAGAATACTGAAGAACAAAGCAAATCATGCCTCCTCACTAACCTTCCTAATGGACCCATACACAACATGCAGTAAAAGGGATGGGGATGGAAACCTTGCAGTATGCCACATAACAGCACCTTTGGAGCAGAAGAGTAATTGTCAACAACTACTCTCTGGGACCTCTCAAGGAAAAAAGTTGCACAGCCATTTAAAAATGACTCAATGTAATCCATGGTCCACAGGCAAGTTAACAATACCTCATGCTCAACAGCGTAGAAGGAACTGATCTAGCAAAATCAGCATGGATATATGATCTTCATCTATTGACAGACAGGTATCATCCACCAATACAAGCTCCATCTCCCACAATCAGGTCTGAACTCAGATTGACTTGATATGTCAAGGGAATAAAAACTGTATTTTGGAAATGCACTGATTTCAATAATATTCAATAATATTCTCCAAAACCAATTCACAAGCAGAAAACTTTTTTTAGACTGCCAAGATGGTGATCCAAGACATAGAAGATGCCTAAGAAAGGTGAAGACTTCATAATCTTTGCAACTCTTTGCCCTTTCTCATGCATTCCAGTGGTGAACTGCCTTTTTTTGTGTGTCTTAACCTTTTTCTCCAAATGACATTGAGCCTGCTGTAGCAAACAAAATAACTCTCTGAATTTCAGGGAGATACACTATCACCATTCACCATTATGGAGACAGTGAAAATTACATCTCAATGCAGTGCTGAAAATTAATATATATCCATAACACACAGAGAACCTTCCAAACCACAACATTTGGATTCAGGTCTTGCCGCAGTTTGAGGGAGTTTAAATCTGGTAATCTGGTTTGGGTCCATCTCTAATTATATTACAAATACTTAATCGTCTAATAATGAATTTATGTCAGAACTAATTCCTAATTTTTTCTTTGTTGGGGTTCAATCCACTTTTACTCCTCCCTCATCTATTTCTGATACCGAAGCACCTCTTCAAACAAACATGCATGCACTTCTACCTAAAATTTCATGTTGGAAGCAAGACCATTATACAGTGACCTTCTTCTGAATATTACCTTATGGTTTTAATAGTTCCATTTGCTCCTGAGCTGGGAGTAATTTAAAATTCTATAGCAGCTTCACAAACCCAACAGGTGACTGTCAGTGAGCTCTCAGGCTTCAAAGAGGTTGTCAGATGTATCATGCCCCAGGACACAGAGGGTTGGGAGTGCACGTAGTCTTCCCAACACTACTTAATCATATCACACGGAGAACCCCTAAGCGCAGCTCTAAGCCTGGACCAAAACAGAAACTTCTTTGAGCTCAGCTCTGCAGTCAGCCTGTGGGTGATCTAGATTAATGCCATGTTAATGGCATGAGAGCACTTGGCCCTGTCACATACGTTCTGGTCAGCTCTCATGGGCTAAGCAGAGTCAGGCAGGCTGTGAATAGACTTGAGTCAGCAGTGAATAGGTACCAAAATTAGCACTGTAGTTAAATATACATAGCCAAGATTTTTTAAAATGGATGCCTAAAGTTAGGCTTCTAAATTCATAGCTAGATGACTAAATAAGTGGCTTAATTTCCAAAAGTGCTATGAACCCAGCAGCTCCCACTGAAGTCAAGACCTTTTTCAAAATGATGCCACATATTTTAGAATATCCTTTGAAATAATGGACAATGTTGGACAACCTGAACTATAAGCACAGCTACCAGCTCTATTTGTAAATAATTATAGATAGAAATACATTGTTTTTGGAGTAGAGGCAGGGCTGGTAGTTCCACCTACAGATAAGATTGCCTCACACTAACCATTATAAAACCATGTTTTCAGTTGCTTGTAACTTTGCCAAACTTTATCCATTAGGGGGCACAAGTTTTCCATGCCGGCTGTCTTTCTCAGGCTGATTTTATTTTATTTTCTTAAATTTCAACTAACACTGCTCAGCCATTTCTGAGAATGGGATTAGGGGGAAATATATTATTAAAATGTAAAAAAATAAATAAACCATAGTTTTGGGCTTGACATCTGTCAGGGGAAGTCACCCTGCTGTCTGGGGCATGCCTGTTGCCATCCCCAGAAAAATCTACCCAAATTATGAGCGTCTGGGAAATCTATTTGCAGATGTGCATTAGCAATTTTAGAGTTTGGCAGCTAAATACTCCGAAGATTCTGTCTCCACTGAGTGCGTGCCATCACCTCGCAGCACGTACATACCAACTAGACTGAATACATGACATTCCCCACAGAACAACTGAGTTTGTAGGCTGGGCTAAAGGAGCTGCACAGAACTTTCTCTGCAATAGCTCCTCCCAGATGCCAGGGAGATTGTGGAGCCAGGCATAGGAACTGAGAACAGGGAGACTGTCAGTCCTGTGCTCTTGGTGCTTCCCTCCTGCAGAGGAGAAAGAGGAAACTTCCTGACTTGAATGCAGAAGAGTGAGGAACAGTGGAGGGGAAGACAGGGAGAGAATAGGAGCAGGGGACATGAAAGAGTTGCAGGAATCAAAGGGAGAGGATGGGGAGTTGGAGAGCAACATGGGCCAGGGCAGGGTAGGGGGAGCTGGATAGCATTAGAGGGCTGGATAGGAGATGATAGTCAGAAGAGTCTACAAGCACTAAAGCACACTCTTCTCCTGAACCCAGCATTGAGCCCACAAGTCCTGGGTCTCTATATTCCCTTGCTGTCAGCAAATAGCCACGTAAGCCACTGGCGAAGTGGGTGTCTCATTCCCTTCTGGTCCACATAAAGGTAAAAGAGGCCTATGCTACGGATCTAAACATCTGAATCCTGCTGCTGACCTAAGCTCTGGGTCAATGTGGTTCTACATGATGGAATTTCTGTTTTTTCAGTTTTGTTTAATTAAGAAATTATATTTAAAAAATGTGAAAAGTTGAGGTTGCAAAGTTAAGTGCTCGAAAGTTCGAAAATGTCAGTATGAAGTTTGCCAGTGCAGCCATAATAAATTACCCTTGTGCCTAAGACTTATGATAGTGTCTTTAATTACATGATCACATAACTATTTTTTTCAACAGGACACCTGTCTCATTCAGTGCCCACATGGAGCTCTGACAGAGGAATAAGGGCTGGGTAGTGAAGGAGGCTGCCTCATTTGTTGCACTATTTTGAAGGTGTGTACTATTTGAAGAACTGGGGATGGCAGGAAAGGAAAGGAGAGTCTCGTGGTTAAGGCAGTTGATGCTTCTGTGGAAAATAGAATTCTATCCCTGCCTCTGCCACAAAGATCTTATCTGATGCTGGGCAAGTCACTTAAACCAAACTTTTCACAGATGGTCACTATTTGTCCTTGTTTTCTGGCTACCCACCATGAGACATCTGGGACTTGATTTGCAGAAATGCTGAGCACTCAGGGCTGCAACGAAAGTCAATGGGTGCTGAGCTTTGAACATATAAAGTGCTATATAATGATAAGTACTCTGAAAAGTCAGGGCCTAAGGGTTGCAAATTGGGCAATCTCTCTGGACCTCAGTTCTCCATCTGTAAAATGGGATTAATTAGACCACCTATTTTCCCATGGGTGTTGTGGAAATAAATTCATTAACGTTTGTGAAAGACTCCAATTCTGTGATGAGAGCACCATAGAAATGCTCCTGTAGAAATTAATAATTCTATGTTCAGTGCAGGGTTTGGATGGAGTGTGTTTAAGGCCTAGGACCACACTCTGAGTGAGAAGGATAAAAAGAAATATTAAGTTCACCAAGTAAGGCAGAGGTCTTATGGAAAAAAGAGTATGTCATCCTGTAATTAAAGACTGTATCATAGTGCATACATGAGGGGGCCAAATTAAGGTTTCGTATGCAACCTTGTATCTAGCCCTTTCTAACTTTTTAGTGCTTGACTTTGCAAACTTTATGTTGTTTTAACATAGTTTTTTGGGATGTAATATATATAAGAGAATAGGCAAAACCTTACATGGTGTTAGGTGCTGGAGAAGATATCACCCTTTGGAGGAGTTGTCAAACCAGCATCCTGAATAGTTGTCACATTAAGTCCCAGTAGAATCAGATGGAAACCAGAGTCTTGGCAATGTCATTACTGAGCACCAGGTGCCCATAAAATGTTAATTTTCAAAAATGAATTAATAATTACAGCTAATTATTGGCCAATAGCCTCCAGCCATCCTGCTTTAAGGCTGTGATCCCATTGTAACTCATAAGGATCAGGCTGGATCAGTAGCAGGATGTAAAATCCCTAAAGAAATTCAGGAGTTTCTGTAAATGGTGGTAATTCATTAGGTGATACTCTTCCCCCAGAGTTATTTGGGGTTATTTGACAAAACCATCTTCCAAATGAGACTTAAAACTGAAGTCCTGATCTCTTGTGCTAATTAAGAAATGCCATAGAATTACCCTCCCCCGACCCCCATAGTAGAGTTTTAGTTCCAGTGTCCTGGCCAAATACTAAGGGCAAGTAGTTGTATTCTGCCTGCCTAAATTACTCCGGTAGTTTCACATCCTCTGCTAAAAACTGTAAGATAGCATTTTTTTTCTTTTTTTAAAATATGGATGTTATATTTCACCCTAGAAACTGGAGCATTTCAGTGTCAGGTAAGTGATCCCTGTTGTTTAGATAACACCACATGAGGAGTGAGAGAGAAGAAAAAGTAAGATAAGAGTTAAATATTTGTTGGGAGGGAGGTGCCAGATTGCAGTTGCCAGAGTCAAAATGGCCATTTAAGGAATGCAGCTGGCTGTCTCTTGCAGATTTAAAGGGCCAGCTAAAAGGAAAGTCTGGTGGGGCAAGGTCAAATGTAAGGGTAAACTCAAAGTTGGAACTCAGGAATCACTGGAAATTATCCCAATTCCACAAAGACTTATGTGCATGTTTAATTTTCCATGCTATGAATTGCCTTCTTGAGCCTAAATCTCTTTGAAAGACAATGGGACAAATTCCTAATTTCCTAAATAACTTTTGAAAATGAGGCTAAGTCCTGAGTTATTTAGGTGCTTTGGAAAATTGTATCCTAAGTCATTTCCACTAAAAGAGTGAACTGCATAGCATTGTGAGTTTCCTGCATTAGTTGTGTCCCCCTCACTTTGTGTCTTTGTCAAACTCTGCATGTCTCATATTCAGGCTTTGGCACATTGAGAGGGATGAAGCTATGCAATACACTTAAAATATGCCATTTTGTATTTAAGGGTGCCCTTTTGTTTTGATTTCCCTTAAATGTGCTGCAATTCCTGCTTAGGTTGTGTAGAACTACAAGGGATGTAGGTGGGAGACTGAAAAAGTAACTTGATCCCAGTCTGAATACTTGCAAGAGCACGTAGGTGTGGCAGCAGTATCATTATATTGATTATTTTGTTTGTTGAGACTGAAATTACAGTTTGTAAAATGTAGTTGTAGAAGGAACAAACCATCTCTGTTCTGATATCCATAAGGGGGGTGAGGGAGAAGGGAAATTGCAAATGAATGTGAAAAGGCCATTTAGAAAATTGGCAACATTTTAAAGTTTTTTCCGTGAACAATTTTGTCATACACTGTACTTTCCTCTTTGAACGGCTTTCTCACAGACTCCGCTAATACACCTCCTTCAAAGTCACATGATTCAGTTCATTATGAATGACTTTCAGCTGTTCTGTAAACTGTTATTGTCCAGGCTCCACTGCAGCGTAGGGTCACTTGCAGTTTCCATTTTAAACTCGGGTTCTCAGGTGTTTATTATACAC
>NW_020664463.1:2040290-2060290 GCF_002925995.2 Terrapene triunguis | reverse complement strand
CTGTATTTTCAGAGTGGTGTGGTAGCAGAAGTAGTCTATAAACACAGGGAAGTGCGTCTGCTCGCTGAGCGTATGGGTGCGTGCACGAGAAAGGCAGGTTTCTGGCGAGTCTTGCTTTTCTCTGTTTGCAGATCATATCAACAGAAGGGGCTTTTATTTATCTGCTGCCTCAGACTGTGCTTTTCGGGAGCTTGCTCAGGTTGGTTGTGGCTGAGTTTTGTCCCATCCCATTTAGAGAGAGGAGGGCAACAGAATCAGGAATACTCACAGGTACTGAAGTTATCTAAGTGTGCCCCCCCCCCCCAAGCGTGTGCATTTACTAGGTTGATTTGACTTTTTTTTTAATTATTATTAGAACTGCTGGATGATATGGGGGGAGGGGATGGTGGCAGAGTACTTCAATGCTTTTAAATCTTGGGGCTTGAAAGACTTCCATAATATGAGTGTCATTCAAATTTAGGGTATGTTGTAAGCTGACATCTTTCAAAGCTTTGTGGAAATCTAGTGTGGTGCTCCTAATAGCAGACAACAGAGAATCACTTTGAAGTCTGAAAACTGGCTTCACAAATTCTTAATCTGGTCTTTCTCCAAGTGCAGATGGCTCTTAAAGGAAGATGCTGTGGAATTTTTTTTTTTTACTTTATTTACAGTAGACTAGGCTCAACATCTTTTATTATAGAAAGCCAAGAAACGTTCAGTCACGGTTACAAAGCTGATTAGCAAGTATGCCTTACCTATTATTATACATATATATATTTTGGTCTGTCTGTCTTCTGGTCAAGTAGATTTAAACATGTGATTCTGTCCCTCCACCCTTTAAGCATAGAGTCGCATTAGATTTTGGGCTGGGCATCCCATACAGAGAAACGAGTTCACTGGGGGATTATCCTGAGACCTGGGCAGTCAGTTAAAATAATAATTTAAAGTGGCATATGCCAAGCGGTGCCCAATGTGAGTACGTGGTAGATCGACGCCCTTGGCAGGTCTGATTGGGAGTTGGGGGATGTGTTTGGAAGTTAGGGACCAGCTGAGGAAGGAACTAAAACACTGGAGTTCTCAGGCAGTTCTGAAAATCCCATTTTGGCAGCGCAGAGTTAGTATTGAATCCATTTTCACGTTCACTTTAGGGATCTTTCCTGGGATTAATTAATAGCGCCAGAGAGATGAATATCTTGCCTTCCCCCCCCCCCCCTCCCTCCTGTTTTGCCTGGGCAACTTTTTTGGGGGGTGGGAGGTGCATGCTCCCTCTCTTTCCCTGAGTCTGTTTCTGGAGGGCTGGGGAGGCTGATGCTGAATGGCTTCTGTAGAGGTCACTTTTTGTGTGTGAGGTTGTCCCTGGTGTTTGTGTCTAGCATATGCATGTGGTTTTGCTGACTGCACTCTCAGGCTTGTAAATTTTCACCATGGGAAATTACCAACAAAGCCCAATCTGTCTCCTGGCTGCTTTGCACTTTCCGAGGGCGGCTGTACTTGAGTGAGCTGCAGAACGGGAGGGGGGAGAAAGAGGAAGGGGGGTGTGTGTGTGTGTGTGTGTGTGGTGGGGGAAGAGAGGTAAATAGCCTTAAATCGGAAGGGAGCTGCTTTCTCTGTGGTCTTCCATGAGAGCTGCTTGGGCTCTGCTGGCTCAGTAATAACCGAGTGACCTTTTCTTTTGCTGTATTATGTCTGGCTGGTAAGGGATTGCATTTTGCAGCTGATAAAGCCCTGACTTCATTCAACGCGGCTCCTCACACGCTGCTTTTAGGTAAGTTGTCTTCAGCCAGGACGGCGAGAGACAGCCTTGGATTGCAAGATACTAAAAGGAGGACACCTGTAGCTCGGATGCGGTCAACACAATTACTTGGCGGATCCTTGAGGACCTCATTATTTTAAACTTAAAAGAATAGCGAGCTCTCTCTTTCCCCCCCCCCCCCATCTCTCCCGCTCATCCCTATATTTTCCCCCCAAACAATGCTTCTTTTTGACCTTTCCCAAGGAGAAAAGCTACAAAGCAGCCACTGTGCTTATTGAACTGCCTCCCCCTGTATCGCTTAATTGAGAAGGTAAGTGAGGCAACTGTATACACAAGCTTTGGGTCATTTATGTGTGCGCGCATCTCTCTCTCTCTCCTAATGAGTCATAAACTGGGGCTGCAACACACACATACTCACTCGTCTCTGCACTGCAACTTTCACTCAAGCTGCAGCTCTGCCGAGACTGTTTTGTTTAAATCATGTGAGGCTTCATTATTTTAATGATGAGACATGAAATACATGCAATCGGAGGCTGCTGAGCGAGACCCGCGCAGCTGAATGTCTGGAGAAACAGCAAAGTTAACAATGAAACTGCAGCAATTTCCACATTATTTTTCCTTCCAGAGCGTCTCGAAATGTATTCTCAATTATCAGGGGAGCAGGTGGATGGCTTTTCCCCCTCTGCTTTAATCCCAGCACCTCCCTTTATAACAGTTTAATTTGTAACTGGCTCTGTTATTATTTTGAACCCCTTAGCTGGGGTCCAGCAATTAGCACTCCTCCATTGCCACAAATGGATGTTTGGTTTTTTTGCTTGCTTGTAAGGCAAAGCAAATGAGGTGAGAGGGGAGGGGATAGTGAAATGCCAAATACACAGGGGGTAATATACTGGGAATCAGGCTGATGCAGTATATTTTTTTACATGGGGTATGTAGGGGGGGAGGGAGGGGTAGCCAGATTGGTGTTATGAAATACTAGATCTATTTATGATCTTTTTCATATTGAACATGATATGGTAGGCTAACGCTGCATGTGACAGTTTAATCAAATCCATTTGTTACCACGAAGCTAAAAGAGACCGCTGGGATTATAGGATTACGGGCAGAGTTAGGGAAGCATGTGGTTTTGTCATTCGCCATCATTTTGCACACCGCTACATTGCAAGTGGCTTGGCTTGTGTTTGTTCCACCAGTCCCCTAACCTCCACCTCCCCCCCCACCCCCGTCTCCAAAGTGCCTGCACAATAGCCTAGCTTCGGCTGTCTGGTGTGTGTCTGGCTGCAGCGCATAAGGCTCCTCGTTTGACCCAAACTGGGGAAACACTTGCTACTTTGGCTGGGATTTGGTGCTCAGTGAGAAGGCGCTATCTAGGCACTCTTAAGTCAACTCATGCAGAAAAAGGAGAAAAGTTTTGGTAAGGTTTCGATCTCGTGTCTTAGTTTGCATTTAGCAACAACCGTGCACACTCCGGGAGTGTTAAAAAGGCTGATTCCTCTTTCTAAATATGTTGCTGTAGCGTGTGTGTGTGTGTGTGTGTGTGTGTGTGTGTGTGTGTTCTAAAGAGATCTGAAATATTGCTTCCTTGAACAGTTTTGTAGGACTGTTGCCTAAGCCAATTAATCTTGCTAGGTGCAACAAATATTGTACGTTCTCTTGCAACCCCTTGCCCCATCCCTGTGTGGCTTGAAAAGAAACTAGCACAAAAGGCTTGAGCGTCTAACTCCAAAAGGGATCCTTTGTTGTAGAGTGTATGTATGTTTCTTATTTTTTTTTTTTTTATTTTGCATGTGAGCTGCATCAAAATTGAACTCAGTCTTGCAAATCTCTTGTTGGCCTTTGCCAAGCACTAGCACTTTGCTGCCATGGTAACTGTAATTAAACTGATAAGAGTGGAAAAATGTCAGTATCTCTGAGCCTTGCAGCTGCATTGGAGAAAAAGGGAATCAAATTGGTTCCCAGCATCATTGCTCCAAAAAAAAAAAAGGGGGAGGGGTGTAGGGGTAGGAACACAGTTAAGAAGCAGTTCCAGTCCCTGAGATCGGGGGGACATGTATTTGCATTGTTGTCCCTTAGGGGGCTACAGCCTGCTGGGATGCTCTGGGCCAATGAAGAGAGAGAAACAACCTTTTAGGCCCAATCTAGCTTTCAAAAGGGGAGGGGGGGAATCTTTTGTTTGGTGTCTCCTGGCAATCGAATGGCCATGTTGGCCAAATTCTTTAATCTGTGTCAGTGCTCCCAGCTGTGGGACTGCGTTCCTATTTTAGCATCCATCTAACCTCCCCTTCTCTTCTACCCACTTCCCCCCTCCCAGCATTCACCCTTTTTAAAAAAAAAAAAAAAATCTGATTCATACATGTCTTTAGAAGCGGGGGTGAAGTTTTGTTTCCTATGGCAAAATTAGCTCAAAAGTACACACAAGAATCCACATTCACAGTACTCAAAAACCTTACTTTTTTCATTTAAAAAAAAAAAAAAAAACCCTGGGTGTTATGGAGTTGCGGTTACTTTGTTGTGTTAACTACAGAAGCTGAGCCTGTGCGGATGAATGGCACAGAACAAGAGAGCATAATGGAAGCAATCAACCGTTAGGCTGGTTCACAATGCAATCCAGGCAATTAAAAGCTCACCAGAGTTTAAATGAAATGGTTCTACTTATTTCTGTGCACCACACTGCACAGGCTATTATTTGTCTCTCTTTTTAATTATGATTTCCCTTAACCTGTCAAATAACTCGGAATAGCAGGGTCTCAGAGGCAATAAGAATTTTCCACAGAACAATTCATATGCCAATCTCAAGCTAGTTATGACTCCTCATGTGCTGTAAGCAAGTTATGAAATGTATCTCAGTTTATGAACACTTAACTTCTTTAACACTGGTGTATCTTCTTTTCTCCTGAATGGTTGGGAGAGAAGCCATTGGCTGCTCTGTAAGTGTGTGACTACAAGCATCTGGGGCATCTGAAAAGCAGGGGCACTGGAACAGTTTGAATAGTGGGGGTGCTAAGTCATTGAACCAAACTGTAAACCCTGTATATGACGGAAACCCCGTCAAGCTAGGCGGCAGCTATGCTGAAAAATGTTTTGGGTTCCCCCTCCCCAGAATCTTTAACCCTTTTTTTGTTGGTTTTGTGTATTTTGTTTGAAAATTATTTAGTTTAGATAACTTGTTTAAATAATTTTAAAAATTAGTCTTTTTAAAACACAGGCATAACTTGGCCCTTTGTGAGGTATAGCCCATTGATATTGGTAGGAGCTGTGACTAACCAAGGGCAAAATTTAGCCCTAAGTGTTCAAATGAGCCAGTGCAGAATAAGCATGGAAAAGTCACATGCTTAGCCTCTGACTGATACTTTAGTTTAAGACTAAATATCAACTCTGTAGGGAAGAACAGTATGTTCTGTCCAGCACCTTCCACAATGCGGGCACTGATCTTCATTGCAAATGTTAGGTCCGCATTGCAAATACTGTACTGTCCAGTTACACCAAATACTTGTTTCCCTCAAATTGAGGAAGAGGGTGAGTAATGGTTATACAGTTGGAGTGAGATTTGATTTATTTATCTATTCTTTGCTGTATACTCTATTTTCAGAAGCCTATTTTTCCCCCTCTCCACTCTTCTCCTTTGTGGAGTTCATATCCACAAATTGACAGCCATTTCACAATACATTCCAAATAAAAAGAATGGGAATGAATCATTTTGAAGGATTTGGTTATGGGAGACTAGGGTAAAGTCCAGGAATTGGTAAATCAGAAGATAGAAATCTTCTCTTACCTTTCCCCAGGAGTTCAAAGGGTAGAAGATGATGTCTAGGAAAATTTCTTCAACCTACAAAGCTGTGCTATCTGCTGGGGGGGGGGGGGGGGGGAGGAAATCCTTGATAGTACATCGGGACTATTAAGAAATGTTAATTTGAGAGTGGCAAACTAGGGTTAATAATTCTGATCAGTCTAGACTATAGATCTGTGATAGATAATGGGTAGTGCTCTGCACTGCTGTGTAGGGAAACCTTGATTTAATTTTACAGATCAGGTGCTCAACTCACTGAGTTGAGTGTGTTTTGGAAAGGCTGATCACGGTAGCTTGTGCCCTAGAACTGGTGGAAGTAGTGTACACCCCTCAGCAACAACCAGTCAAACAGAGTATTTGGGTGGTGACTGTACCCTCAGGGAGTCCTGCAGTTGTTCCTTAGAACAGAAGGATCCAGACAGTGGTCCATGACGAGCTGGCTGACTGTAAGATGCTGGCACTCTTTATTTCAGACTAATATATTTTTGGACATAATTTAATTGATCACTTTCCATGTAAGCAATTGCTGTAGTTGCCATAGGGATCGTATGAGATCCTTAATGGGCGAGAGCTTATCCATGAGAGCATCTGTGTTAATGTGACCCATACAACAGGGGGAAAAAAAATGGAAACTCTGCTCTAGAAATGAGGGGACAGAAATTGTCCAGGATTTAGAAAGGGGTGGGGGAGAGTATCCCAAGAGTCTACCAAGCACTTTGGGGGGGGGGGGGGGGGTGACAGACAGGTCAGGCCCTAAGGAGGACTTTTAGAAAAAAAAAAAATTACTAAAATGCTTGACATTTATTTCCAAGTAATGTTAAACATCAGTTGCATTGGATGAATTTTCACCAAAAGGGATGAGGCTTCAATCTAATGCAGCTGATGTGAAAAATCTCTCCTTCCCCCAATGGACCCTACAAGTGTTGTCCCTCATGAGAAGATAGATATTGCCAGTTGGATGCATCTGAGCCAACTTTACCTCCACCCCAAGAAAACAGGTGGGGTCGGTGGGTTGGGGCATGAGGACGCTCTCCCGAATCACTGAGGCAGAGACATGAGAAGGGAGCTGTGAATACAGTTACAAATCTTGACGTGGCCTTTGACCATGTCCTTACTTTTGCATCACATTTTCTATATACTCTTCCAGTTGGAAGACACTGCAGGCCAAACCCTTATTTATAACATGATGACCTCAGACAAGCTTTTGGGGAATCATGAGGTTTGATTATTTTAATGCGCTCAGATTTTTGAGCCTTGCATCGGTTCTTGCAGCTTGTTCACTTCAGACTGCAAAAGGACATTTGCTCGCTGGTTTGATCAATTAGGATCAGAGACTGCCAGCCTGGATTCTCTACCATGGTTACCTATCAAGTGAAAATTTTTACATTTAAGATCTATATATTTTTTTAAAGCCCTTAGCTATCTTCGCTCCTTGTTTAACCTGGATTCCCTCAAGCTAAAGTTTCCAGTCCTAGTACAGTCCTTCATCCTTCTGAACTTTTTAAACCAAATTCCAAGTAATTTAGGCTTGCTATTCATCAGTCTTTTTTTTTTTTTTTTTTATTGGTTTATATTGTGTATGTGGTTTGGAGACTGCCTTGTGCAAAGCCATGAATGGCACTGATATTTAACAAATGCTTATTTCAGAGGAAACGTTAAATGCTGAGGTTTCTCTTTACTCTGAGTGGGTATTAAATATCCAGTGGGATTTTTCCATAAAGTTTTTTTCTCTAGTGTTCTTGACAAAAGTTCTTCAAAGGTGTTCTGCTGTGTGCTATTTGACTGCTGCCCTTATCCCCCCATTCATGGCTATATTTAAGTGGTGCTCTATGCATGCTGCTTGTGGGTGGAGGAGCATGGTGTAAGGTGCTATAGAAAGTGCTTAAGGCACTGGCCTATGACATGGGTGATCTGATTTTTTTTTTTTCTGGCTCTGCTGTGGGCTTCCCATGTGACCTTGGGAAAGTCACTTAATCTGTGCCTCAGTTCCCCATTTGTAAAATGGGGATTATGTCCATCTCTCTACTGGGAGCCGTGAGGATCAATTAATTGAGAGATGCTACAGTGCTGGGGGGGCGCAGTACACAGAGACAGAAAAATAAAATTGTTCAGTATTTGAGCTGCTGACATCTCAAATTAGCACTGTTGTATTTTGGGTTGCTTTGGGTTACATACTAAGTATTTTCTATGTAATGAAATGTTAATCTAACAAATGACTAATAGATGGTGGGGGAATGGGACTATACTAGGGGAATGCCACAGTGCGAGTCGGGATTACTGTTCTAACTTCAGTGACCACAAAGCTTCTGAGGTAAAACTTAAGTTACTCCCTCTGCCTCCCCCCCCCCCCCCCCCAAAAGCCTCTTAATGGGATCTAGAATCTATGCAGACGGCAGTAATCGCGTGTTCTCCTTGCAACTACACTTGGAAACTACAGCTGGCGCAGAATGCAGCAGCTTGTCTTAGTGGTGACAGCCATAAAGGTATATTATAACAGTGTTTCAAAGTCTACACTGGCTTCCTGTTGGCTTGTGTTCGCTTAACCTGAACTAGGTAAGAGATTATAGCTACCTCAGACTGCTTCTGCCTTCTGGTATGTTATCACAACAGTTGAGATCATCTGATAAACTAAATCTTGCAGTCCCCAGCTTTTATAACAGTAGGTGGTAGGGCATCCTTGGTGAAGAGTCCATAACTCTGGATGCTGCTTTCCTTCATTGCTCTCACAGAGCCCACATCTGACCTTCAAGGCATGGAGCAGAGCTCTACTATTTTCCCAACCTCTGCCTGAGAAGGGAGAGCAATGAGTGTGGGTAGTAACACTTGTTTCTGGGTTGGGGTTCATTATTGTATTGCTCAGATCTTTCACATTTGGCTGTGAGAAACTGATTGTAATATTTATAATTGGGTGCACTCTTATTAAAAATAGATAAACTTATAGGCTTGGCTTGAAACCCTGGAAAAAATATAGTAATGAGTCAGTGTGTGTGGTGCATGCTCTCTCTTGCTCTTTCTCTGCTGCCTGCCTGCTGTAATGCAAGGAGCAATAATGTAGCCCTGTTAGACATTTAAAATGGGAGGACTTTGAGATGCTGGGGGCAGGGGAGAGAAATGCTTGGATTTTAAAGAACAAGTCTGATAACTATGCGGATCTGGGGTGGGGATTCAAACTAGTAACCTAGAGACATTCATTTTCAAGATCTTTGGGGGCAGATGTGTTTTTTTACCCTGTGCACTGTTAAAACTAGTGCAGTCGGGTCCTACTCCTGATTGTGTCCTTGTTGATACAGCATCTAAGGCCTTGTCTACACTATGGACGGAGATCGATCTAAGTTATGCAACTTCAGCTACATGAATAACATAGCTGAAGTTGATGTACTGAGCTCTGCTTACCGCAGGGTCCACACTATGCTATGTCAACAGGAGATGCTCTCCCGTCGACTCCCCTTGCGCGTCTCATTCAGGTGCGGTACAGGAGTCAACGGGACAGCGATCTGCGGTCGATTTTAGCGGGTCTTCACTAGACCCGCTAAATCGACCACCGATGCATCGATCCCCCCACATTGATCCCCCGATAAGTGTAGACAAGCCCATAGTAGTATCATTTCCAGTTCTCATAGCCATCTATTTCCCCTTCCTTACAAGTAGATGTCAGCCACTCAACATCTCATTTATAAGTGGCATTTACTGTTATCTAAAGCTATAATATTTCCATTTACTTCTCTTCAGGAATGTTTGTTATAGCAGGAGTTAGTTCATAAAATGGTCTTGTTCTATAGCACTGTGTACTGGCCAGAGCTGGGGAATCAGGAGAAGTGGATTCTGTTGATCTGCTTGCCAGTGAATCACTGACCTTGTGCAGGTCATTTTAGGGCCAATAAAGCTTTGATGCTATTTAGTCTGGATGAAAAGTGCTCACCGAGAGAAATTCTCAGCACCCCCTACTTTTCACTATCTGGTCACTTTCTTTAGGTGCCTGAATGGGAACTGAGCGCCCAGAGATCTAGCCCCAAATGTTGAGCACTCTGGAAAAAACTAGACTTGTACCTCCTAATTGCTTCAATTTTCCCACCTATAAAATTGGGAACACTTGTGCTTAATATTTGTGAATCCTTTGGATGTGCCTAGTACTAAATATTATCAAATTCAGAATATTTTTTGGCTTCTGATTCAACTCTTCCTCAGATTTGTTCAAATTTCTGGCCATTAGAAATTTGACATTTTATATGAAATTGATTTTTTTTTAACCCACTATATAGCAATTTTTAGCCAAGTGACTGAGAAGGCAGGGATGTGGGGGAGAAGGTAAGGAACCTAGCAGAGATCTGCACTAACCAGTTAGATTAAATGAATCTTAATGCTATTGTCAATGTGATATTAACTATTTAGATCATGCACTTCGTCTAAAGAGCTGTCTCTTTATGCATTAGGAAGAAAAATTCACATCTGTGAAGGGGAGACTGTTGTTGATCTCATTCTTCTGTCTCATTTGTTTTATTTCAGGTATACAAATGCTCTCAGTCCAGCCAGACACCAAGCCGAAAGGTTGTGCTGGCTGCAACCGTAAGATCAAGGACCGATATCTTCTAAAAGCCCTGGACAAATATTGGCATGAGGACTGCCTGAAGTGTGCTTGCTGTGACTGTCGTTTGGGGGAGGTGGGCTCCACCTTGTACACCAAAGCCAACCTTATCCTTTGTCGCAGAGACTACCTGAGGTAGGAGGGAGTTGTTATGGTTGTCTAGTATGTAAGCATTGTAGTCCTGTTCAATCTTTCTTCCACAGTGAGAGACCTTGGAACAATAAACACCTGACTGCTATAAAATCTTTGCCCAGTACTATATTTTAAGTACTGCACAGATAAAACAAATGCCATGATAGAGAAAATACTTCCACTTGAAGTAACCCACTGCGTACCTTCTTAAAGTATAGTGTTCAGTGTAAAATGTGTAGCTGTCAGCCTGACAACACTGGAGTCTGAAGCCTTCTATTGAGAGGAGAGTGCAAGCATTGTAGCTTTCTTACTCTGCGGTGCTTCTGCCCTAACTTGGAGGAATCCTTTCTACCTCTTATAACAAAAGTGCAGAGTTCTACATTTCTAAAGCTCACTAATATGTTGCAGATTAATTGGTCCACTTTGTAATGACACAAACAGCTCCCTCTCACAATTCCCTACTGTGGCCCAGTGCTGCGGGCAGTCGGGGGGGGGGGGGGGGAGCAGAGAACAGCCGAGTGCTGCGGGCAGTCAGAGGAGATTATGCACCCTCCCTTAGCTATGCATACCTTCAGAGTCGAGGTATTTACACCATGCTCATCACCCTAATGACAGAGCAGAGAAGTAACAACTGCTGTAACTTTTCCTTTCACTCTGCATTCTGACATGCAAGTCTAGCTGGGTCCAGACTGGTAGCAATGTGTGGATCAGTTTACAGTGGGGGAGCCTCTGGTTTTCAGGAGAGGGGGGGAAATACCAACCGAGAACAACTGAGTGCTGCTGGCAGTCGGAGGGGGGCGAAAGCCGAGAACAGCCGAGTGCTGCCGGCGGAGAAAAAAAAAAAGGCGGAGTGCAGCGTCCCGACCGAAGATCGATCGGGACGCGGGACAAACACCTAAATATCGGGATGGTCCCGATTTTATCGGGATGTCTGGTCACCCTAGTTTAAAACAGTGCTACGTTGACATGCACTAGGGACCCTTAAGTGCACCCCAGCAAAGTCTACACGGACCCATTAATGTACAATATGTTAGTGCATGTTAGAACTCTCCCCCTGGTAAAACACATTACCCCACTGTGCAGACAAGACCTAAAATAGATGAGGTGGTAGGTCTAAAATGGCCACATACCCCAGAAAAATGTAGCAACACAAATTAATGTAAAATACTGTAATGGTGATGACTGGTACTCAACTGGCTGGCCTCATTACATCTCCCTGCCTTAACGATGATCAGATTGTGGGAGGAGAACACAGGTGTGAGCTCTGCTGCTTGGTACCTCCTATTCAGTTATGCACTCTCTGATCTGCGATACAACTTGAGGCACTTCAAACGCAGTCTTGTGTAATGTGGTGTGGTTTTCCTTGTGAAGCCCACCATTACAGGTTCGAGAACACTAAACTGAATGCAAGGTAGTGTAGTACAGGTGCGGCGGAGCTCACCATAGAGTTTGGACCCTGAGATTCTTGTGGTGAGGGTGCCAGTGACGTACCTAGTGAGGTCTTATTCCAACAAATTGGTACAGTTGCTTGAAAAGGCTGGAAACCATATCTAAAGGAATTAATGTACAACTGTCAGTCATATGCTCATGGCCATGGTCTCAAAATGCAGAAAAAAACAGCTGGTTTCCTGGCGACAATCTAGCTTTTCTTAAAAATTTGTTAGAAAATTAGATCTTCCCCACCCCCCTCTATTTCAAATGATTACGCAGTAGTGAAAAAAGTCACATGAAAAAGCCATGACAAAGTTACAGGTTTATCGGTGTCTTTGTATTTGCTATCAGTGAGTTAAGCAAATTTGGGATCTTGAAATAAAGATGTGTTCCCTGTGCCTCTCAAATCAACAGCAAAAAATGATCAAGACCGATCTGTTGTGTGGTGCAGACTAGAACCCAGCTTCTTGTTCTATGGCTGCTTGGGCTCTGCACGGTTAGCTCGAGTGAAAACTTGGTTTTCCAGTAGATTGAGCTTGAAGACCGTTTGACCTAATACGCTCGTAGGAAGGGGCCCCGTTTCTACATAGTCATTTGTCTGAATATAACCACACTCGAAACCTGCATGTAAGTCAGTTTATCATCTATACACGGTACTTGCTTTTCTGATTAGTGTAACTACAACTAACAGGAGATAAATCAGGTTTAAATATTTCTCATCTGGCTGTGGAATCATCAAAATCTAGTCATGGTGCTTATTCTGTAGTCATATTTGCGAGTGCATAGACTCAAACTTTGTATTTACACTAAACTTCAAACTGATGCACTTAAGGTAATTGCAGATAGTCCTATTCCTCATTGCCTTATTACTTACTTATGCAGTGAACCTGTACAAGTAATCTTCATTATAATGCTAATGAAGAAGCTAGTTCTTCTCTAGCTTTGTAGGCAAATAGTTTACAAAAATATGAAAACTTATTTGATATGAATATGAAGAATAAATTACTTTGTACTAATGAACAGATTAGGGTTAGATTACAGCTTCAAACTATCCTCTTACAATTTTTTTTATTAACTGTAAACGGAGTTTTAGTCAGTTAAATATAAAATTGTAGTAGCTTCCTATTAATTTATGTGGTGCCCTCTAGAGGATATGTGACTTCAATGAGACTAAAAGAGTAAAATAGTTTAACAATTTCTTTGTTCATAGTTTTTCAATAAGACAGACATTCCAGAAATTATATAAGCAACAATGGAGCCACTCTGTGTGCTTTACATGGTCCAATTATCAAACTGGGGGAAGGAGGTTGATTGCAGGGAGGCTTCCTGTCTTTCACCCTTCTTCAAATCTTGTGTGTGTACTTAAAAATTCATTCTGAAAAGTAGTAGTTTCTCAATATCAGCACCTTGATATCCTTGTGATTAGCAGTATATAACCTCCTTGGATTTCTGGAACTCCTGAACTCTTCAAACTAACTCTCCTAGTTAATGATGTTAAACTAATGTTACTTCTGCTTTCTAAGCAGGGGACGTCTCTGTAGTAAGATGTAACAAGCTATGCCCCAGAGAATCCATTGGTGGCCTCATCCTTACACATGTGAGTTGTCCCAGTGACTTCAGAGGGACAATTCACATCAATTAGAGGGGCAGTTGGGGTGGGTGCTGCAGGAATGAGCCCTATTCTGTTAACCAGGAAGGAAATTCATTTGTATCAAGAAAGGTCTCAGTATTAGAAATAACTTTCCATGAAAATGAGATGCAGAGTATAGTTTCCCTGCAGGCTTCTGTCTCCTGCTCACACACTCTTAGGTTAAGAAGTGAAGACTTAATTTAAGGAATTTAGGTTCACTCTCATATTTTGCATCCAATTATAGTAAATGGAACGTACTATTAATACAAACAGTTTTTCTCCAGAAATGTGAAATGACATCTTAATGTATCGACCTATCCCAATCTGTACTCCATTCTGACTGGCAGCATGTCCATTTACAAGAGTGATCATTCTCTTTGAAATCTGTCATTATGGCAGTTAATGACCAGTTGTTATGTTAACAGCCCTTGGGCTGTTAACATATCAGACTGGTTGTTAACTGGAAGGTTATTACTTACTTAAACCACAGGTATGAGTTGTATGAAATATGCTTTAGTTATGTCTCACAGGGAACTTTTACAAAAAGAACTTTAAAATGGAAAACTGCTCATTGTTACCCTTCTCGGGTGGCAAGGTTTTTGCCTACTCTGTCTGCTCACTTGACTTTTTTGCATGTTCATTAGCACCACAGGGCAGCATCCTTATTTCAGGCGCAAAGCGTGCGTGGCCCTATCTTAAGGATTGCTACTCTGCTTGCGCACACATGTGCCGCAGTGGGTATTTCCAGATGCACGGTAATGTGTGCCGCACATCTGAGACTAATATCTGGCCCAAAGTGTAAAATGAAAGGCTGACAATTAAATGTAACTCAGTTGCATTAAATAATGAGCTTCCTCGGAAGCAGTGAAAATATGAAACTACAGCTGTGCTAAGCTAGTAGCAATGTAGGTCAATCACCCTTTTCACTTAGGTTTTTAACTACGCAAACCCTGCTGAGCGACCAATGACTACAAAGTGCTGTTTCATTCCTATTTAATTTTGGCAGCATTTCACTAAAGAGCAGGCATTCACGTAGCTAAATTATCTTCACCGTTTCTGGTTTTAACTCAGCTCCATGACACTAAATGTTGGAGTGTATATCTCTTAGTAAACACAAAGAAGATGGTTTCTGTTTTTAAATCCATCTCAACATGGAAATTGAATTGGAACGTTTATTACTTTTGTCAGGCAAAATTCTCTAGCCAAGCAAACAGATCATAGGAGAAGGATTCACAAAATAAATATTAGGGTGGGCTTTTTTTTAATGTAGGATATTTGTGGGAGAGTGAAATACAAAACATTAAAATTTCTTCCTTTTTTCCTATAGGCTTAATGATATTTTAGCTTGTGAATTTACTGCGGACTTTAAAAGTATCATGAACAGCTATAAAGATGACTAGATTACTTTTTGTTAGAGAAGATGGTGAATTGTATTTTATTTCCTTTGCTTTTGGCTGAAGACTTCAGAGACAAACCAAGTTTACAAGATCTGTACCAATTTTTTTTTTTTATTAAAGAATGAAAGCACACTACAGAAAGTAAAGCGTTCAGGCATAAACATCAAAGATACTGCGTGTCTAAAATATTTTAGATTGTGAAAAGATGGCTGCAAAGTTATGAATTGTTTGAGTTTGATTGTCTTGCCTGTACAGTTGCCCTTACTCCAAAGGTGGTAATTATTTAAAAATACAAAACAACAGGAATACTTTGGTTGAAATTCAAGAGAAGGCACTTTTAAAATGTGTCATGGTCTGGTGCTGATTAATAGCTCCTGTGTGGTGTGTGGTTCTCCCCCCCCCCCCTTTCCTTAGCATAGTGCAAATTGCATTTAAAAAACTGCAGACACCTAGGATATTAACTCATCCAAAAATACATTTTAAAAAAAAAAGTGTTTTTCCAGGGAAAACACTAGGAGTAGTTGGATATGGAGTGTATTCTAAACTGTACCATACTTAATCAGCTTTCTTAATTCAGGGCAGGAACTATCAAAGAATGAAGTACTAAGTTGCACTGAACTCCAAGTTTACCTATCGATGTGTGTTTGCGGGATTGGAGCATAAGAGCTCACTTTTTTCCTTACTAAGGGCCTGATGCTGGAAAGCTTTATTTAATGGAATGTTCTTGTTGGAGTCTAGAGGACTATTCATATGAATAAGTTTGCAGAAATGTGCCCCAAAACAACATATTGATTTTTAAGGTATCTGTCAGACATTGCATCTTTCTGCTTGTTAGGAATTTTTAGTGTGTAAGATGCATGTGTTAATAAAAACTACACTAATTATATGTGCTGTTAACTTTTTCTTTAAAAAAGCTATTCTATAAAAATTGCACTAGGAAACAACTTTTCCACTAACTGCTAAAGCATGTGGTGAGATCTCCAGAACACTTCAGTCTATCATTGCTCTTGTATAGTTTGTCTACCAAACACTGATAACTAGTAATACTTCTCTGATATATTGGTCTAACTAGGCAGGATGGTGTTGTATGTAATTTTATCCATTTTAACTTTTAATATGGCACATTCAATTACACTTTAATAATTAGTGTTTAGTCACATACGTGGAAATGCTATATTATAATACAATAGCTAAAGCATAATCTCAAAGTTTGCTGGTGAAGTTTGACGCTATCCAGCGGTTCCATATTTCCTACTCTTCTCTAGTAATTTTTTTTTCTTCAAATGTGCAAAGTTTTTAATAGTGGCATATTTCAAAGCACTACATTTTATGCAGGGTTTAATTTTCAAGTGCACAAATGCTCCCTCATATAAGGCTCCTTGAAAACCAGCCACTTTGTGCATTGTTAAACTATCTCATTAATCCTACGGCTGTGCTCAAGGAATTTCAGGAGAGCTGAAAGCAGACATGACATTTCTGGAGAACTTACATGTGAAAAGTACACTGCATTTTGAAACTGCTGCAGCATTTTGTGATACTATTTGATGGTATCTGAGTGGCAAATAATTGCACTACAAAGATTTTTGTCAATTGATAACATTTTAACAAGTTGTTTTATATAATTTTAAGCTAGCCTGTACAACGCTAAACCAAATTCTATACGATAATTTAAAAATTCTATAGAAAGGATTGTTCTCTAAAATCCTGTACAATTCCATAAAGAGTTTATTCTATATCCTTCTATTTTAATATCTATAGTATCCTCTGTTTCTTCCCTATTGAATTCTATAGGACTCCTCCATAAGTGAATTTCAATATCTGTAACTCTTCATCTATGTATAAAGTATTAGCTATATTTAAGTAGGTTGCTTCTGTAGGTGCAGTTACTCTCAAATGCACATTGACTGACTGATATATGTTTTATGAGAATAGATAGAACACAAGTTTCCTAAGTTTAGCAATGTTTTGGTATCAGATTTATAGTATATTCTTTCAATGCCCCCTAAGTGCTGGTTTACAATATAGTAGTCTACAAAAATAAATACAGGAGCATAATTGTATACCTGAGAATAAAGTATCTGCATATAACAAATTTTAATACTATTTGTCTGCCAGTGCAGTGTGGAATCGGTTGTGGTTGTTGGTGTGTTTTTTTTTTTTTTAAAGCCAGATTCAAATTTCCAGCTATCTTATAATTTGTTTGTTGCTACTTGTCTGCAATTTTCCTGATTTTTGTTTTGTTGTTTTACTTATTTTTATAAATACTCTACAGCATGATTTTGTTTTTGGGAAGATAAATTCCTGAATCTTTTACCAGTGACAGATGGCTTAATTTCTAGCATTCAAATGTGACTTAGATATACTATACTTTCCTTTTTTTCAACTTTAACATATGCTTGTTTCTCAGTATTAAATATAACCTTTCTGGTGGCTTATAAGCAAGCTAGGAATTTCCAAGGTAAATTTCGAAGGTATCCAAGATACATTTTATGCAAAATTTATGGCAGATCAAATAAATGCTGTTTGATAGTAAAGCAAAAAGCTTAATAAAACTTCTAACTTGCCTCAATTTTCCCAAGAGAAAGGGATTTTTTTTTTAAAAAAAAGGAAAACACCATGTATTTTTCCTATTGAAAATAAAATATTCCTTGACACATACATATTTGAGACCAAAATATCTAATGTATGTACAATGCATATTTTCAATGATAAATGTCATCAGTTTTCATTTAGCAGTCATGGGTATGCTAAAATATGAGGCCGTATATTGTTACCAGATGCCTTGTGTTTTGAAAGCTTATTTTCCCCAGTGGAGACTTTATGGTGACATGGAAGGCCCTTTAAATAAATCTAAATGATATCCCCAAACTTAGTCTGTCTGGCCCAAATATAATACTTGAATTGAATTTTTGATTCTAATGTACAGTTAGGAACTGAATGACTGAAGCCATTGCAAAGAAATCTTCTTGTAGTTAAGCAGTTATAAATCATGGCATTTTGGTATTGCTGCTATCTTATATCCTTCTGTAGCTGAGACTCCAAATTATTCTAAATTCATGGGCCGTTAGCCATTGGTCTCTCGAGTCCCTTCTTTTCTTTGGTTTTTAGGTGGCCATGGAAATGATGCATCTATTTATTTCAAAACATTAGAGCTTAAGACATCCCTAGGAATACACTGTTCCTTTAAGAATAGATATCGATTCCGTCACCAAGTCATCTTTTGAGTACAAGATGGAAAATGTAGTTTAGACATACCTGACTTGGCAGAAAAAATGTTTGTTCTGTTCTGGAGGGCATACATGGGATTAAATGCAGCCCACAGTAACTAAATTTTGGATTTACCTACACTGCTTATTCTGCAGTTTTTTTTTTTTAGTATTTAGAACATTGTTAAATATATCCTTTAATATATTTTGGGGTTAGGAATGCAGTAAAGTAATGGCACATCTTTACCACACACTACAGCAGGGACACAAACGAAACTCACTTAAGTAACTGAAACGTAAACTCCATATTTCAACCAAAATCCAACAGAATATGGATCATTGTTATCAAAATGAAAGGATTTCCACTTAAACCTCATACGCCATTCATGCTTAGTTTAAAAACCTGTTATGATACAAGAATGTGTTCTGGGCTGGATGCAGGAATTACATGGTGAAATTCTGTGGCCTGTATTATGCAGATGAGGTGGTGGTGGTGGTTGTCCTTTCAAGCCTTAAAATCTATTTCAGATATGGACCAATCTGCCACAGTACTTAAACATATACTGAAGTTTAAATATTTGAGTAGCCCCCTTGATATCAATGGGACTGCTCAAGGGCTTAAAGTTAAGCACGTGCCAAAATGCTTCGGTGGAGTATTCTATGGAGAATGTGTACGTAAGGGTTTGTCTTCATGTACAGCAATACAGCTGCGCTGCTGTAGTGCTTTAGTGAAGATGAGAGAGCTTCTCCGTCAGTGTAGTTAATCCACCTCTGGGAGAGGCATAGCTAAGTTAATGGGAGAAGCTCTCCCATTGACAGCGCTGTCTACGGCGAGGGGTTAGGTGGGTATAACTCTCTCGTTACGGGATGTGGCTTTTTCACACCCCTGAGCAACGGAGTAATACTGATATGGCTGTAGTGCAGCCCTGGCCTTAGACCAAACTCTAGCTTCAGATCAAAACTGCAACTACCGTTTGCTCGAATAGGAATTGCACGTGCATGACTGAAGGCACAAGTGGCCAAAATTAACAACTGAGGGAGGTTTTTTATTTGAGTTACAATTAGACTTCGTGTTTCTGTTTTGTAACAAACTACACAACATGTTACAGAAGCCTTCACTAGGGAAAATCACCTCTCATAAAATGAAGTGTGTTCAGACCTGTATTGGTATTCCGCAGGATATTCTCCTGCAGTTTCTGTGTTAAGTGGCATTCTGCAGTACTGTAATTTAAGCTTTTCATCTTTTCTTTTGCAAAAATGATAATGTCTTGTGTTAGCACATACTGGATGAAAGTGAGAATTGCACAACATCTAAAGATAAAATTGCTTGTGGGGAGAGAAATCAGGGATTTTATTGCAGCTTCCTTTTACATTTTGAAGAGGTGAGAAATAAACAAGGGATGTCAAGTCTTGTATCCAGACATACTGTAACGGGATGTATGTTGTACTGTTTAGAAGCGAACTACACAAAACCAAACTGCAAATGTCACTTTGAATTTACCTCCATTACTTTTGCATTACATTTTTGTGGTCAAGCCTTTGAAACTAGACTTTGTGTGAGATATATTATGGGAGATAAGATTTCTCACCCTAGATATCTGCTAACAGCTGCTGGTTAATCAATTATATTAAGCCATTGTGACAAAGTTCCTCCTCTATCTTGGTGGGTCCTGCGCTTACTGGTGGATTTTCTTGCCTCAGAGATTCACCATGTGGGTTGGGGAACAGCCCAGAGACCTTCCCCTCTGGGAGAACCCACAGTCCAGGTCAATTGAGAGGTTTGGGGGGAACCCGGGCCCGCCCTCTACTCCGGGTTCCAGCCCAGGGCCCTGTGGACTGCAGCTGTCTATAGTGCCTCCTGTAACAGCTGCATGACAGCTACAACTCCCTGGGCTACTTCCCCATGGCCTCCTCCAAACACCTTCCTTATTCTCACCACAGGACCTTCCTCCTGGTGTCTGATAACGCTTGTGCTCCTCAGTCCTCCAGCAGCTCTCACTCTCAGCTCCTTGCACCTCTTGCTCCCAGCTCCTCACACCCCCACCACAAACTGAAGTGAGCTCCTTTTTAAAACCCAGGTGCCCTGATTAGCCTGCCTTAATT
>NW_020664463.1:2037620-2039890 GCF_002925995.2 Terrapene triunguis | reverse complement strand
AGCACTGTGATCTAGTAGCTAGGGCAGAAACTTTGGGCTCCACTTTTGATACTCACTCATCTTTAATTTCTGTGCCTGTTTCCTCATTATGGTCAAATACCAGGATACTGGATGAGCAGCCAAAGACTCCCATAAGTGTTTTCGTTTTGGGGATTTTTGTTAAAGCATAAGAAGGTACAAATGCTTCACTGTGTTCTACAGAGGCAATCCTTCGAAAAAGAATCTTCAATATGGTATTAGATATTTATAGTAGGTAACACAAAGTAATTTTAAATTAATTCCCAAGAGACAGGAATTGTTTTAATCATGACATCTAAACCAGGAAATGCTATGAACATCCCAACAAATGTGCTGTTTTAACGTTGATGACAATAGTCCCAAATTTGCCATAAGCATTTCCTCTAGCTCCTCCTCACCTAATTCAATCCTAATTCTTAATGAGCTGCTATTAAAAAATCACCCAGTGAATAAAAAAAATTGAATACACGTTTAACTATGGGTGTGTCTCATGCTTGTGAGACCCTTTTATATGAGCATCGATGTGTGTATGTGAGACTCCCAGTTACCTTCCATCTCTAGGCATGACCTTGTCTGATCTCTTTCCTGCCATGTCTAGAACAGTACCTGGCCCCCACCTTGTTTTCTTACCTCCTGTGTGGTGTTAGGCTAGTTCTCTCCTCTCTAGGAATAAAATTATATTGCTTTAAAGGAGTAAAGAATTCAGATGTGTCTTTAAAGTGCTCATGATTCCTTTTTTATTCTACCAAAGGAATATTTTCCCTGATCTGCCACTTTTCCCTCCCTCCCCACCCAACCAAATATACCTTCTGTATTTAAGATAGGGATGTGTGGTGTTTTGTTTTTTTTTAAATCTCTACAGGAGCTGGTTTATTTGTAAAATCTACTGTAGTTTGGCAGGTTACCAGTCATTCATTCATAGGAACCTACTGCGTCTGGCAAAATAACTTGAACTAAATATGCTGTGTGTATTTTTATTTTTTTTTAACACAGGTGGACTTGCGATCTTAGCAGATAAAACACCTAGTGTAGATAAAAACCATTTTTCCTGTGTGTTTTTAAAAAGCAGCTTTTAAGCCTCTAAGATTATTTTATCAGACGCGCACTCTGCTTTTTAAAAAATTCCTTGGCAGATTCTTCATTTTAACTGCCTCCGTTCTTTTGTTCTAAAGTCTACTTTCCCCTCCCCAGTAAGTATGATCCTGCAGGGGTTGTATTTCTGAAAAGTAAGTTCTTGCCACCAAATCTTTACTGGGTAGTGCTTGGATTATTAATGCAGCACACTGTCAGAATTACATAGGAAGCAGGTGCGGTTCCTTTTACTGGAGTATCCAACAGGTCTATTGATACAAGAATAAGTGTTCCCTTTCCACTAAAAGGAAAATTGGGCAGGGTGGGGGAATGAAAAAGAGGTAGCAGACACGTTTCGTTTCCAAGAAAATCACAGCTGTGAGTCTGGATGCAGGCCTAGAAACCCCATATCTGCAAAGAACTCAGGGTCCAACCCTATAGACTGCCAGCCCTCAAAGGACTGTCATACAACCTTACCAGTGCTGCTCCATTAAACTTTCATTGTTGTAACTACACCAGTAGTGTAACCGCACATGGAAACAAGTCTAGGGGCACACACTGGTACAGGCTTAATGCTCTTCTCTCAGCAGAGCTCTAGTGGTCGGCACTGCACTGTTAACAGCCCCTGCACTAACCTGACTGCCAGCGATGCTGGGCTCAGTGGTTCTCAAACTTCTTTTTTTTCTACAGACCACTTGAAAATTGCTGAAGGTCTCTGCGTCCCACTTAATGATCTTTCCAAATGTTGTTTGTACAATTAGCTAGCTATTGTAAAGCGCTTTGGATAAAAGCACTATATAAAAAAACTTTTAACTTTTTTTCTACAAATAAAAGCACACAACTCATATTTTCATAGCAGTAGTTTTACCTTTCAAATTCAATGGGTGTGCCCTCTCTCCCTTGCCACGGCAGCGTCCGAGCTAGTGCTGGGAAGGGGTGTCTCTCCCTGCCACAGAGCTGAGGCTGGGAAGGCCATCTCTCCTTGGCAGCCGCAGCCCTGGAGGTGGGGAAAGTCGCCTCTTTCTCTGGCCGCCGCAGCCCTGCACATCCCAAATTCCCCCCCCACCCCCTCTTCTCAATCCACTGCCCCCTTCCACCTACCCTCTGTTCCCCCCCAAAGCCACCACCTCACCGTACATGTGTGTCTTCTCCAGGGCCGGCTCTAGCGTTTTTGCCGCCCT